>NW_027466710.1:0-40926 GCF_050575085.1 Anarhichas minor
GTGATTTTGTCAGAGTATGAAGATCGATCGGCGGTTTTTCAAACACGCGCTGCATCGGCTGTGTGTATCCGTTTATTATTCATCTTATATGGGTGGTTAGAGGACTTCCAGCTTGACAACTGGGCATGAGTATCCCCGCTGTGCGTTCTATTTCCGGGTAGATATGGCGCGCGTAATATGGTCCCTGCGACCTACTTTGACCGCGTCGTGCCTCGGCTGTGAGTGTCCGATTGTGGATCACCCTCCACATGTCTTTAGAGGTTGACGGTGGCTACAGGTCGGCATAGGTGTCCCGGCTGTGCGTTGTGTATTCGCGGGGATATGGACCGCGCAAGACGGCGATTTGGTTTAAGGAAACAGAGTATTGGCGCTATCGCTGTGATTTTGTCAGAGTATGAAGATCGGTCGGCGGTTTTCAAATACGTGCTGCCTCGGCTATGGATACCCGTTTATTATTCTGCTTATATGGGTAGTTAGAGGACGTCGCGACCGTGTATTCAAAATAAGAATCCCCGCTGTGCGTTCCATTTCCGGGTAGATATGGCGCGCGTAATAGGGCCCCTGCGACCTACTTTGACCGCGTGGTGCCTCGGCTGTGGACCTCGCATCCAGGATCCACTCGGATAGGTTTGTAGAAGTGGACTTGGACTACAATTAGATATGAGGTTCCCGGCTGTGCGTTGTGTTTTCGCGGAGATATGGACCGCGCAAAACGGGTATTTGGTTTAAGGATTTTTCGCTGTGATTTTGTCAGAGTATGAAGATCGATCGGCGGTTTTCAAACACGCGCTGCATCGGCTGTGTGTATCCGTTTATTATTCATCTTATATGGGTGGTTAGAGGACTTCCAGCTTGACAACTGGGCATGAGTATCCCCGCTGTGCGTTCTATTTCCGGGTAGATATGGCGCGCGTAATATGGTCCCTGCGACCTACTTTGACCGCGTCGTGCCTCGGCTGTGAGTGTCCGATTGTGGATCACCCTCCACATGTCTTTAGAGGTTGACGGTGGCTACAGGTCGGCATAGGTGTCCCGGCTGTGCGTTGTGTATTCGCGGGGATATGGACCGCGCAAGACGGCGATTTGGTTTAAGGAAACAGAGTATTGGCGCTATCGCTGTGATTTTGTCAGAGTATGAAGATCGGTCGGCGGTTTTCAAATACGTGCTGCCTCGGCTGTGGATACCCGTTTATTATTCTGCTTATATGGGTAGTTAGAGGACGTCGCGACCGTGTATTCAAAATAAGAATCCCCGCTGTGCGTTCCATTTCCGGGTAGATATGGCGCGCGTAATAGGGCCCCTGCGACCTACTTTGACCGCGTGGTGCCTCGGCTGTGGACCTCGCATCCAGGATCCACTCGGTGAGGTTTGTAGAAGTGGACTTGGACTACAATTAGATATGAGGTTCCCGGCTGTGCGTTGTGTTTTCGCGGAGATATGGGACCGCGCAAAACGGGTATTTGGTTTAAGGATTTTTCGCTGTGATTTTGTCAGAGTATGAAGATCGATCGGCGGTTTTCAAACACGCGCTGCATCGGCTGTGTGTATCCGTTTATTATTCATCTTATATGGGTGGTTAGAGGACTTCCAGCTCGACAACTGGGCATGAGTATCCCCGCTGTGCGTTCTATTTCCGGGTAGATATGGCGCGCGTAATATGGTCCCTGCGACCTACTTTGACCGCGTCGTGCCTCGGCTGTGAGTGTCCGATTGTGGATCACCCTCCACATGTCTTTAGAGGTTGACGGTGGCTACAGGTCGGCATAGGTGTCCCGGCTGTGCGTTGTGTATTCGCGGGGATATGGACCGCGCAAGACGGCGATTTGGTTTAAGGAAACAGAGTATTGGCGCTATCGCTGTGATTTTGTCAGAGTATGAAGATCGGTCGGCGGTTTTCAAATACGTGCTGCCTCGGCTGTGGATACCCGTTTATTATTCTGCTTATATGGGTAGTTAGAGGACGTCGCGACCGTGTATTCAAAATAAGAATCCCCGCTGTGCGTTCCATTTCCGGGTAGATATGGCGCGCGTAATAGGGCCCCTGCGACCTACTTTGACCGCGTGGTGCCTCGGCTGTGGACCTCGCATCCAGGATCCACTCGGATAGGTTTGTAGAAGTGGACTTGGACTACAATTAGATATGAGGTTCCCGGCTGTGCGTTGTGTTTTCGCGGAGATATGGACCGCGCAAAACGGGTATTTGGTTTAAGGATTTTTCGCTGTGATTTTGTCAGAGTATGAAGATCGATCGGCGGTTTTCAAACACGCGCTGCATCGGCTGTGTGTATCCGTTTATTATTCATCTTATATGGGTGGTTAGAGGACTTCCAGCTTGACAACTGGGCATGAGTATCCCCGCTGTGCGTTCTATTTCCGGGTAGATATGGCGCGCGTAATATGGTCCCTGCGACCTACTTTGACCGCGTCGTGCCTCGGCTGTGAGTGTCCGATTGTGGATCACCCTCCACATGTCTTTAGAGGTTGACGGTGGCTACAGGTCGGCATAGGTGTCCCGGCTGTGCGTTGTGTATTCGCGGGGATATGGACCGCGCAAGACGGCGATTTGGTTTAAGGAAACAGAGTATTGGCGCTATCGCTGTGATTTTGTCAGAGTATGAAGATCGGTCGGCGGTTTTCAAATACGTGCTGCCTCGGCTATGGATACCCGTTTATTATTCTGCTTATATGGGTAGTTAGAGGACGTCGCGACCGTGTATTCAAAATAAGAATCCCCGCTGTGCGTTCCATTTCCGGGTAGATATGGCGCGCGTAATAGGGCCCCTGCGACCTACTTTGACCGCGTGGTGCCTCGGCTGTGGACCTCGCATCCAGGATCCACTCGGATAGGTTTGTAGAAGTGGACTTGGACTACAATTAGATATGAGGTTCCCGGCTGTGCGTTGTGTTTTCGCGGAGATATGGGACCGCGCAAAACGGGTATTTGGTTTAAGGATTTTTCGCTGTGATTTTGTCAGAGTATGAAGATCGATCGGCGGTTTTCAAACACGCGCTGCATCGGCTGTGTGTATCCGTTTATTATTCATCTTATATGGGTGGTTAGAGGACTTCCAGCTTGACAACTGGGCATGAGTATCCCCGCTGTGCGTTCTATTTCCGGGTAGATATGGCGCGCGTAATATGGTCCCTGCGACCTACTTTGACCGCGTCGTGCCTCGGCTGTGAGTGTCCGATTGTGGATCACCCTCCACATGTCTTTAGAGGTTGACGGTGGCTACAGGTCGGCATAGGTGTCCCGGCTGTGCGTTGTGTATTCGCGGGGATATGGACCGCGCAAGACGGCGATTTGGTTTAAGGAAACAGAGTATTGGCGCTATCGCTGTGATTTTGTCAGAGTATGAAGATCGGTCGGCGGTTTTCAAATACGTGCTGCCTCGGCTGTGGATACCCGTTTATTATTCTGCTTATATGGGTAGTTAGAGGACGTCGCGACCGTGTATTCAAAATAAGAATCCCCGCTGTGCGTTCCATTTCCGGGTAGATATGGCGCGCGTAATAGGGCCCCTGCGACCTACTTTGACCGCGTGGTGCCTCGGCTGTGGACCTCGCATCCAGGATCCACTCGGTGAGGTTTGTAGAAGTGGACTTGGACTACAATTAGATATGAGGTTCCCGGCTGTGCGTTGTGTTTTCGCGGAGATATGGACCGCGCAAAACGGGTATTTGGTTTAAGGATTTTTCGCTGTGATTTTGTCAGAGTATGAAGATCGATCGGCGGTTTTCAAACACGCGCTGCATCGGCTGTGTGTATCCGTTTATTATTCATCTTATATGGGTGGTTAGAGGACTTCCAGCTCGACAACTGGGCATGAGTATCCCCGCTGTGCGTTCTATTTCCGGGTAGATATGGCGCGCGTAATATGGTCCCTGCGACCTACTTTGACCGCGTCGTGCCTCGGCTGTGAGTGTCCGATTGTGGATCACCCTCCACATGTCTTTAGAGGTTGACGGTGGCTACAGGTCGGCATAGGTGTCCCGGCTGTGCGTTGTGTATTCGCGGGGATATGGACCGCGCAAGACGGCGATTTGGTTTAAGGAAACAGAGTATTGGCGCTATCGCTGTGATTTTGTCAGAGTATGAAGATCGGTCGGCGGTTTTCAAATACGTGCTGCCTCGGCTGTGGATACCCGTTTATTATTCTGCTTATATGGGTAGTTAGAGGACGTCGCGACCGTGTATTCAAAATAAGAATCCCCGCTGTGCGTTCCATTTCCGGGTAGATATGGCGCGCGTAATAGGGCCCCTGCGACCTACTTTGACCGCGTGGTGCCTCGGCTGTGGACCTCGCATCCAGGATCCACTCGGATAGGTTTGTAGAAGTGGACTTGGACTACAATTAGATATGAGGTTCCCGGCTGTGCGTTGTGTTTTCGCGGAGATATGGACCGCGCAAAACGGGTATTTGGTTTAAGGATTTTTTCGCTGTGATTTTGTCAGAGTATGAAGATCGATCGGCGGTTTTCAAACACGCGCTGCATCGGCTGTGTGTATCCGTTTATTATTCATCTTATATGGGTGGTTAGAGGACTTCCAGCTTGACAACTGGGCATGAGTATCCCCGCTGTGCGTTCTATTTCCGGGTAGATATGGCGCGCGTAATATGGTCCCCTGCGACCTACTTTGACCGCGTCGTGCCTCGGCTGTGAGTGTCCCGATTGTGGATCACCCTCCACATGTCTTTAGAGGTTGACGGTGGCTACAGGTCGGCATAGGTGTCCCGGCTGTGCGTTGTGTATTCGCGGGGATATGGACCGCGCAAGACGGCGATTTGGTTTAAGGAAACAGAGTATTGGCGCTATCGCTGTGATTTTGTCAGAGTATGAAGATCGGTCGGCGGTTTTCAAATACGTGCTGCCTCGGCTGTGGATACCCGTTTATTATTCTGCTTATATGGGTAGTTAGAGGACGTCGCGACCGTGTATTCAAAATAAGAATCCCCGCTGTGCGTTCCATTTCCGGGTAGATATGGCGCGCGTAATAGGGCCCCTGCGACCTACTTTGACCGCGTGGTGCCTCGGCTGTGGACCTCGCATCCAGGATCCACTCGGATAGGTTTGTAGAAGTGGACTTGGACTACAATTAGATATGAGGTTCCCGGCTGTGCGTTGTGTTTTCGCGGAGATATGGACCGCGCAAAACGGGTATTTGGTTTAAGGATTTTTCGCTGTGATTTTGTCAGAGTATGAAGATCGATCGGCGGTTTTCAAACACGCCGCTGCAATCGGCTGTGTGTATCCGTTTATTATTCATCTTATATGGGTGGTTAGAGGACTTCCAGCTTGACAACTGGGCATGAGTATCCCCGCTGTGCGTTTCTATTTCCGGGTAGATATGGCGCGCGTAATATGGTCCCTGCGACCTACTTTGACCGCGTCGTGCCTCGGCTGTGAGTGTCCGATTGTGGATCACCCTCCACATGTCTTTAGAGGTTGACGGTGGCTACAGGTCGGCATAGGTGTCCCGGCTGTGCGTTGTGTATTCGCGGGGATATGGACCGCGCAAGACGGCGATTTGGTTTAAGGAAACAGAGTATTGGCGCTATCGCTGTGATTTTGTCAGAGTATGAAGATCGGTCGGCGGTTTTCAAATACGTGCTGCCTCGGCTGTGGATACCCGTTTATTATTCTGCTTATATGGGTAGTTAGAGGACGTCGCGACCGTGTATTCAAAATAAGAATCCCCGCTGTGCGTTCCATTTCCGGGTAGATATGGCGCGCGTAATAGGGCCCCTGCGACCTACTTTGACCGCGTGGTGCCTCGGCTGTGGACCTCGCATCCAGGATCCACTCGGATAGGTTTGTAGAAGTGGACTTGGACTACAATTAGATATGAGGTTCCCCGGCTGTGCGTTGTGTTTTCGCGGAGATATGGACCGCGCAAAACGGGTATTTGGTTTAAGGATTTTTCGCTGTGATTTTGTCAGAGTATGAAGATCGATCGGCGGTTTTCAAACACGCGCTGCATCGGCTGTGTGTATCCGTTTATTATTCATCTTATATGGGTGGTTAGAGGACTTCCAGCTTGACAACTGGGCATGAGTATCCCCGCTGTGCGTTCTATTTCCGGGTAGATATGGCGCGCGTAATATGGTCCCTGCGACCTACTTTGACCGCGTCGTGCCTCGGCTGTGAGTGTCCGATTGTGGATCACCCTCCACATGTCTTTAGAGGTTGACGGTGGCTACAGGTCGGCATAGGTGTCCCGGCTGTGCGTTGTGTATTCGCGGGGATATGGACCGCGCAAGACGGCGATTTGGTTTAAGGAAACAGAGTATTGGCGCTATCGCTGTGATTTTGTCAGAGTATGAAGATCGGTCGGCGGTTTTCAAATACGTGCTGCCTCGGCTGTGGATACCCGTTTATTATTCTGCTTATATGGGTAGTTAGAGGACGTCGCGACCGTGTATTCAAAATAAGAATCCCCGCTGTGCGTTCCATTTCCGGGTAGATATGGCGCGCGTAATAGGGCCCCTGCGACCTACTTTGACCGCGTGGTGCCTCGGCTGTGGACCTCGCATCCAGGATCCACTCGGATAGGTTTGTAGAAGTGGACTTGGACTACAATTAGATATGAGGTTCCCGGCTGTGCGTTGTGTTTTCGCGGAGATATGGACCGCGCAAAACGGGTATTTGGTTTAAGGATTTTTCGCTGTGATTTTGTCAGAGTATGAAGATCGATCGGCGGTTTTCAAACACGCGCTGCATCGGCTGTGTGTATCCGTTTATTATTCATCTTATATGGGTGGTTAGAGGACTTCCAGCTTGACAACTGGGCATGAGTATCCCCGCTGTGCGTTCTATTTCCGGGTAGATATGGCGCGCGTAATATGGTCCCTGCGACCTACTTTGACCGCGTCGTGCCTCGGCTGTGAGTGTCCGATTGTGGATCACCCTCCACATGTCTTTAGAGGTTGACGGTGGCTACAGGTCGGCATAGGTGTCCCGGCTGTGCGTTGTGTATTCGCGGGGATATGGACCGCGCAAGACGGCGATTTGGTTTAAGGAAACAGAGTATTGGCGCTATCGCTGTGATTTTGTCAGAGTATGAAGATCGGTCGGCGGTTTTCAAATACGTGCTGCCTCGGCTGTGGATACCCGTTTATTATTCTGCTTATATGGGTAGTTAGAGGACGTCGCGACCGTGTATTCAAAATAAGAATCCCCGCTGTGCGTTCCATTTCCGGGTAGATATGGCGCGCGTAATAGGGCCCCTGCGACCTACTTTGACCGCGTGGTGCCTCGGCTGTGGACCTCGCATCCAGGATCCACTCGGATAGGTTTGTAGAAGTGGACTTGGACTACAATTAGATATGAGGTTCCCGGCTGTGCGTTGTGTTTTCGCGGAGATATGGACCGCGCAAAACGGGTATTTGGTTTAAGGATTTTTCGCTGTGATTTTGTCAGAGTATGAAGATCGATCGGCGGTTTTCAAACACGCGCTGCATCGGCTGTGTGTATCCGTTTATTATTCATCTTATATGGGTGGTTAGAGGACTTCCAGCTCGACAACTGGGCATGAGTATCCCCGCTGTGCGTTCTATTTCCGGGTAGATATGGCGCGCGTAATATGGTCCCTGCGACCTACTTTGACCGCGTCGTGCCTCGGCTGTGAGTGTCCGATTGTGGATCACCCTCCACATGTCTTTAGAGGTTGACGGTGGCTACAGGTCGGCATAGGTGTCCCGGCTGTGCGTTGTGTATTCGCGGGGATATGGACCGCGCAAGACGGCGATTTGGTTTAAGGAAACAGAGTATTGGCGCTATCGCTGTGATTTTGTCAGAGTATGAAGATCGGTCGGCGGTTTTCAAATACGTGCTGCCTCGGCTGTGGATACCCGTTTATTATTCTGCTTATATGGGTAGTTAGAGGACGTCGCGACCGTGTATTCAAAATAAGAATCCCCGCTGTGCGTTCCATTTCCGGGTAGATATGGCGCGCGTAATAGGGCCCCTGCGACCTACTTTGACCGCGTGGTGCCTCGGCTGTGGACCTCGCATCCAGGATCCACTCGGATAGGTTTGTAGAAGTGGACTTGGACTACAATTAGATATGAGGTTCCCGGCTGTGCGTTGTGTTTTCGCGGAGATATGGACCGCGCAAAACGGGTATTTGGTTTAAGGATTTTTCGCTGTGATTTTGTCAGAGTATGAAGATCGATCGGCGGTTTTCAAACACGCGCTGCATCGGCTGTGTGTATCCGTTTATTATTCATCTTATATGGGTGGTTAGAGGACTTCCAGCTTGACAACTGGGCATGAGTATCCCCGCTGTGCGTTCTATTTCCGGGTAGATATGGCGCGCGTAATATGGTCCCTGCGACCTACTTTGACCGCGTCGTGCCTCGGCTGTGAGTGTCCGATTGTGGATCACCCTCCACATGTCTTTAGAGGTTGACGGTGGCTACAGGTCGGCATAGGTGTCCCGGCTGTGCGTTGTGTATTCGCGGGGATATGGACCGCGCAAGACGGCGATTTGGTTTAAGGAAACAGAGTATTGGCGCTATCGCTGTGATTTTGTCAGAGTATGAAGATCGGTCGGCGGTTTTCAAATACGTGCTGCCTCGGCTGTGGATACCCGTTTATTATTCTGCTTATATGGGTAGTTAGAGGACGTCGCGACCGTGTATTCAAAATAAGAATCCCCGCTGTGCGTTCCATTTCCGGGTAGATATGGCGCGCGTAATAGGGCCCCTGCGACCTACTTTGACCGCGTGGTGCCTCGGCTGTGGACCTCGCATCCAGGATCCACTCGGATAGGTTTGTAGAAGTGGACTTGGACTACAATTAGATATGAGGTTCCCGGCTGTGCGTTGTGTTTTCGCGGAGATATGGACCGCGCAAAACGGGTATTTGGTTTAAGGATTTTTCGCTGTGATTTTGTCAGAGTATGAAGATCGATCGGCGGTTTTCAAACACGCGCTGCATCGGCTGTGTGTATCCGTTTATTATTCATCTTATATGGGTGGTTAGAGGACTTCCAGCTTGACAACTGGGCATGAGTATCCCCGCTGTGCGTTCTATTTCCGGGTAGATATGGCGCGCGTAATATGGTCCCTGCGACCTACTTTGACCGCGTCGTGCCTCGGCTGTGAGTGTCCGATTGTGGATCACCCTCCACATGTCTTTAGAGGTTGACGGTGGCTACAGGTCGGCATAGGTGTCCCGGCTGTGCGTTGTGTATTCGCGGGGATATGGACCGCGCAAGACGGCGATTTGGTTTAAGGAAACAGAGTATTGGCGCTATCGCTGTGATTTTGTCAGAGTATGAAGATCGGTCGGCGGTTTTCAAATACGTGCTGCCTCGGCTGTGGATACCCGTTTATTATTCTGCTTATATGGGTAGTTAGAGGACGTCGCGACCGTGTATTCAAAATAAGAATCCCCGCTGTGCGTTCCATTTCCGGGTAGATATGGCGCGCGTAATAGGGCCCCTGCGACCTACTTTGACCGCGTGGTGCCTCGGCTGTGGACCTCGCATCCAGGATCCACTCGGTGAGGTTTGTAGAAGTGGACTTGGACTACAATTAGATATGAGGTTCCCGGCTGTGCGTTGTGTTTTCGCGGAGATATGGACCGCGCAAAACGGGTATTTGGTTTAAGGATTTTTCGCTGTGATTTTGTCAGAGTATGAAGATCGATCGGCGGTTTTCAAACACGCGCTGCATCGGCTGTGTGTATCCGTTTATTATTCATCTTATATGGGTGGTTAGAGGACTTCCAGCTCGACAACTGGGCATGAGTATCCCCGCTGTGCGTTCTATTTCCGGGTAGATATGGCGCGCGTAATATGGTCCCTGCGACCTACTTTGACCGCGTCGTGCCTCGGCTGTGAGTGTCCGATTGTGGATCACCCTCCACATGTCTTTAGAGGTTGACGGTGGCTACAGGTCGGCATAGGTGTCCCGGCTGTGCGTTGTGTATTCGCGGGGATATGGACCGCGCAAGACGGCGATTTGGTTTAAGGAAACAGAGTATTGGCGCTATCGCTGTGATTTTGTCAGAGTATGAAGATCGGTCGGCGGTTTTCAAATACGTGCTGCCTCGGCTGTGGATACCCGTTTATTATTCTGCTTATATGGGTAGTTAGAGGACGTCGCGACCGTGTATTCAAAATAAGAATCCCCGCTGTGCGTTCCATTTCCGGGTAGATATGGCGCGCGTAATAGGGCCCCTGCGACCTACTTTGACCGCGTGGTGCCTCGGCTGTGGACCTCGCATCCAGGATCCACTCGGATAGGTTTGTAGAAGTGGACTTGGACTACAATTAGATATGAGGTTCCCGGCTGTGCGTTGTGTTTTCGCGGAGATATGGACCGCGCAAAACGGGTATTTGGTTTAAGGATTTTTCGCTGTGATTTTGTCAGAGTATGAAGATCGATCGGCGGTTTTCAAACACGCGCTGCATCGGCTGTGTGTATCCGTTTATTATTCATCTTATATGGGTGGTTAGAGGACTTCCAGCTCGACAACTGGGCATGAGTATCCCCGCTGTGCGTTCTATTTCCGGGTAGATATGGCGCGCGTAATATGGTCCCTGCGACCTACTTTGACCGCGTCGTGCCTCGGCTGTGAGTGTCCGATTGTGGATCACCCTCCACATGTCTTTAGAGGTTGACGGTGGCTACAGGTCGGCATAGGTGTCCCGGCTGTGCGTTGTGTATTCGCGGGGATATGGACCGCGCAAGACGGCGATTTGGTTTAAGGAAACAGAGTATTGGCGCTATCGCTGTGATTTTGTCAGAGTATGAAGATCGGTCGGCGGTTTTCAAATACGTGCTGCCTCGGCTGTGGATACCCGTTTATTATTCTGCTTATATGGGTAGTTAGAGGACGTCGCGACCGTGTATTCAAAATAAGAATCCCCGCTGTGCGTTCCATTTCCGGGTAGATATGGCGCGCGTAATAGGGCCCCTGCGACCTACTTTGACCGCGTGGTGCCTCGGCTGTGGACCTCGCATCCAGGATCCACTCGGATAGGTTTGTAGAAGTGGACTTGGACTACAATTAGATATGAGGTTCCCGGCTGTGCGTTGTGTTTTCGCGGAGATATGGACCGCGCAAAACGGGTATTTGGTTTAAGGATTTTTCGCTGTGATTTTGTCAGAGTATGAAGATCGATCGGCGGTTTTCAAACACGCGCTGCATCGGCTGTGTGTATCCGTTTATTATTCATCTTATATGGGTGGTTAGAGGACTTCCAGCTTGACAACTGGGCATGAGTATCCCCGCTGTGCGTTCTATTTCCGGGTAGATATGGCGCGCGTAATATGGTCCCTGCGACCTACTTTGACCGCGTCGTGCCTCGGCTGTGAGTGTCCGATTGTGGATCACCCTCCACATGTCTTTAGAGGTTGACGGTGGCTACAGGTCGGCATAGGTGTCCCGGCTGTGCGTTGTGTATTCGCGGGGATATGGACCGCGCAAGACGGCGATTTGGTTTAAGGAAACAGAGTATTGGCGCTATCGCTGTGATTTTGTCAGAGTATGAAGATCGGTCGGCGGTTTTCAAATACGTGCTGCCTCGGCTGTGGATACCCGTTTATTATTCTGCTTATATGGGTAGTTAGAGGACGTCGCGACCGTGTATTCAAAATAAGAATCCCCGCTGTGCGTTCCATTTCCGGGTAGATATGGCGCGCGTAATAGGGCCCCTGCGACCTACTTTGACCGCGTGGTGCCTCGGCTGTGGACCTCGCATCCAGGATCCACTCGGATAGGTTTGTAGAAGTGGACTTGGACTACAATTAGATATGAGGTTCCCGGCTGTGCGTTGTGTTTTCGCGGAGATATGGACCGCGCAAAACGGGTATTTGGTTTAAGGATTTTTCGCTGTGATTTTGTCAGAGTATGAAGATCGATCGGCGGTTTTCAAACACGCGCTGCATCGGCTGTGTGTATCCGTTTATTATTCATCTTATATGGGTGGTTAGAGGACTTCCAGCTTGACAACTGGGCATGAGTATCCCCGCTGTGCGTTCTATTTCCGGGTAGATATGGCGCGCGTAATATGGTCCCTGCGACCTACTTTGACCGCGTCGTGCCTCGGCTGTGAGTGTCCGATTGTGGATCACCCTCCACATGTCTTTAGAGGTTGACGGTGGCTACAGGTCGGCATAGGTGTCCCGGCTGTGCGTTGTGTATTCGCGGGGATATGGACCGCGCAAGACGGCGATTTGGTTTAAGGAAACAGAGTATTGGCGCTATCGCTGTGATTTTGTCAGAGTATGAAGATCGGTCGGCGGTTTTCAAATACGTGCTGCCTCGGCTGTGGATACCCGTTTATTATTCTGCTTATATGGGTAGTTAGAGGACGTCGCGACCGTGTATTCAAAATAAGAATCCCCGCTGTGCGTTCCATTTCCGGGTAGATATGGCGCGCGTAATAGGGCCCCTGCGACCTACTTTGACCGCGTGGTGCCTCGGCTGTGGACCTCGCATCCAGGATCCACTCGGATAGGTTTGTAGAAGTGGACTTGGACTACAATTAGATATGAGGTTCCCGGCTGTGCGTTGTGTTTTCGCGGAGATATGGACCGCGCAAAACGGGTATTTGGTTTAAGGATTTTTCGCTGTGATTTTGTCAGAGTATGAAGATCGATCGGCGGTTTTCAAACACGCGCTGCATCGGCTGTGTGTATCCGTTTATTATTCATCTTATATGGGTGGTTAGAGGACTTCCAGCTCGACAACTGGGCATGAGTATCCCCGCTGTGCGTTCTATTTCCGGGTAGATATGGCGCGCGTAATATGGTCCCTGCGACCTACTTTGACCGCGTCGTGCCTCGGCTGTGAGTGTCCGATTGTGGATCACCCTCCACATGTCTTTAGAGGTTGACGGTGGCTACAGGTCGGCATAGGTGTCCCGGCTGTGCGTTGTGTATTCGCGGGGATATGGACCGCGCAAGACGGCGATTTGGTTTAAGGAAACAGAGTATTGGCGCTATCGCTGTGATTTTGTCAGAGTATGAAGATCGGTCGGCGGTTTTCAAATACGTGCTGCCTCGGCTGTGGATACCCGTTTATTATTCTGCTTATATGGGTAGTTAGAGGACGTCGCGACCGTGTATTCAAAATAAGAATCCCCGCTGTGCGTTCCATTTCCGGGTAGATATGGCGCGCGTAATAGGGCCCCTGCGACCTACTTTGACCGCGTGGTGCCTCGGCTGTGGACCTCGCATCCAGGATCCACTCGGATAGGTTTGTAGAAGTGGACTTGGACTACAATTAGATATGAGGTTCCCGGCTGTGCGTTGTGTTTTCGCGGAGATATGGACCGCGCAAAACGGGTATTTGGTTTAAGGATTTTTCGCTGTGATTTTGTCAGAGTATGAAGATCGATCGGCGGTTTTCAAACACGCGCTGCATCGGCTGTGTGTATCCGTTTATTATTCATCTTATATGGGTGGTTAGAGGACTTCCAGCTTGACAACTGGGCATGAGTATCCCCGCTGTGCGTTCTATTTCCGGGTAGATATGGCGCGCGTAATATGGTCCCTGCGACCTACTTTGACCGCGTCGTGCCTCGGCTGTGAGTGTCCGATTGTGGATCACCCTCCACATGTCTTTAGAGGTTGACGGTGGCTACAGGTCGGCATAGGTGTCCCGGCTGTGCGTTGTGTATTCGCGGGGATATGGACCGCGCAAGACGGCGATTTGGTTTAAGGAAACAGAGTATTGGCGCTATCGCTGTGATTTTGTCAGAGTATGAAGATCGGTCGGCGGTTTTCAAATACGTGCTGCCTCGGCTATGGATACCCGTTTATTATTCTGCTTATATGGGTAGTTAGAGGACGTCGCGACCGTGTATTCAAAATAAGAATCCCCGCTGTGCGTTCCATTTCCGGGTAGATATGGCGCGCGTAATAGGGCCCCTGCGACCTACTTTGACCGCGTGGTGCCTCGGCTGTGGACCTCGCATCCAGGATCCACTCGGATAGGTTTGTAGAAGTGGACTTGGACTACAATTAGATATGAGGTTCCCGGCTGTGCGTTGTGTTTTCGCGGAGATATGGACCGCGCAAAACGGGTATTTGGTTTAAGGATTTTTCGCTGTGATTTTGTCAGAGTATGAAGATCGATCGGCGGTTTTCAAACACGCGCTGCATCGGCTGTGTGTATCCGTTTATTATTCATCTTATATGGGTGGTTAGAGGACTTCCAGCTTGACAACTGGGCATGAGTATCCCCGCTGTGCGTTCTATTTCCGGGTAGATATGGCGCGCGTAATATGGTCCCTGCGACCTACTTTGACCGCGTCGTGCCTCGGCTGTGAGTGTCCGATTGTGGATCACCCTCCACATGTCTTTAGAGGTTGACGGTGGCTACAGGTCGGCATAGGTGTCCCGGCTGTGCGTTGTGTATTCGCGGGGATATGGACCGCGCAAGACGGCGATTTGGTTTAAGGAAACAGAGTATTGGCGCTATCGCTGTGATTTTGTCAGAGTATGAAGATCGGTCGGCGGTTTTCAAATACGTGCTGCCTCGGCTGTGGATACCCGTTTATTATTCTGCTTATATGGGTAGTTAGAGGACGTCGCGACCGTGTATTCAAAATAAGAATCCCCGCTGTGCGTTCCATTTCCGGGTAGATATGGCGCGCGTAATAGGGCCCCTGCGACCTACTTTGACCGCGTGGTGCCTCGGCTGTGGACCTCGCATCCAGGATCCACTCGGTGAGGTTTGTAGAAGTGGACTTGGACTACAATTAGATATGAGGTTCCCGGCTGTGCGTTGTGTTTTCGCGGAGATATGGACCGCGCAAAACGGGTATTTGGTTTAAGGATTTTTCGCTGTGATTTTGTCAGAGTATGAAGATCGATCGGCGGTTTTCAAACACGCGCTGCATCGGCTGTGTGTATCCGTTTATTATTCATCTTATATGGGTGGTTAGAGGACTTCCAGCTCGACAACTGGGCATGAGTATCCCCGCTGTGCGTTCTATTTCCGGGTAGATATGGCGCGCGTAATATGGTCCCTGCGACCTACTTTGACCGCGTCGTGCCTCGGCTGTGAGTGTCCGATTGTGGATCACCCTCCACATGTCTTTAGAGGTTGACGGTGGCTACAGGTCGGCATAGGTGTCCCGGCTGTGCGTTGTGTATTCGCGGGGATATGGACCGCGCAAGACGGCGATTTGGTTTAAGGAAACAGAGTATTGGCGCTATCGCTGTGATTTTGTCAGAGTATGAAGATCGGTCGGCGGTTTTCAAATACGTGCTGCCTCGGCTGTGGATACCCGTTTATTATTCTGCTTATATGGGTAGTTAGAGGACGTCGCGACCGTGTATTCAAAATAAGAATCCCCGCTGTGCGTTCCATTTCCGGGTAGATATGGCGCGCGTAATAGGGCCCCTGCGACCTACTTTGACCGCGTGGTGCCTCGGCTGTGGACCTCGCATCCAGGATCCACTCGGATAGGTTTGTAGAAGTGGACTTGGACTACAATTAGATATGAGGTTCCCGGCTGTGCGTTGTGTTTTCGCGGAGATATGGACCGCGCAAAACGGGTATTTGGTTTAAGGATTTTTCGCTGTGATTTTGTCAGAGTATGAAGATCGATCGGCGGTTTTCAAACACGCGCTGCATCGGCTGTGTGTATCCGTTTATTATTCATCTTATATGGGTGGTTAGAGGACTTCCAGCTCGACAACTGGGCATGAGTATCCCCGCTGTGCGTTCTATTTCCGGGTAGATATGGCGCGCGTAATATGGTCCCTGCGACCTACTTTGACCGCGTCGTGCCTCGGCTGTGAGTGTCCGATTGTGGATCACCCTCCACATGTCTTTAGAGGTTGACGGTGGCTACAGGTCGGCATAGGTGTCCCGGCTGTGCGTTGTGTATTCGCGGGGATATGGACCGCGCAAGACGGCGATTTGGTTTAAGGAAACAGAGTATTGGCGCTATCGCTGTGATTTTGTCAGAGTATGAAGATCGGTCGGCGGTTTTCAAATACGTGCTGCCTCGGCTGTGGATACCCGTTTATTATTCTGCTTATATGGGTAGTTAGAGGACGTCGCGACCGTGTATTCAAAATAAGAATCCCCGCTGTGCGTTCCATTTCCGGGTAGATATGGCGCGCGTAATAGGGCCCCTGCGACCTACTTTGACCGCGTGGTGCCTCGGCTGTGGACCTCGCATCCAGGATCCACTCGGATAGGTTTGTAGAAGTGGACTTGGACTACAATTAGATATGAGGTTCCCGGCTGTGCGTTGTGTTTTCGCGGAGATATGGACCGCGCAAAACGGGTATTTGGTTTAAGGATTTTTCGCTGTGATTTTGTCAGAGTATGAAGATCGATCGGCGGTTTTCAAACACGCGCTGCATCGGCTGTGTGTATCCGTTTATTATTCATCTTATATGGGTGGTTAGAGGACTTCCAGCTTGACAACTGGGCATGAGTATCCCCGCTGTGCGTTCTATTTCCGGGTAGATATGGCGCGCGTAATATGGTCCCTGCGACCTACTTTGACCGCGTCGTGCCTCGGCTGTGAGTGTCCGATTGTGGATCACCCTCCACATGTCTTTAGAGGTTGACGGTGGCTACAGGTCGGCATAGGTGTCCCGGCTGTGCGTTGTGTATTCGCGGGGATATGGACCGCGCAAGACGGCGATTTGGTTTAAGGAAACAGAGTATTGGCGCTATCGCTGTGATTTTGTCAGAGTATGAAGATCGGTCGGCGGTTTTCAAATACGTGCTGCCTCGGCTGTGGATACCCGTTTATTATTCTGCTTATATGGGTAGTTAGAGGACGTCGCGACCGTGTATTCAAAATAAGAATCCCCGCTGTGCGTTCCATTTCCGGGTAGATATGGCGCGCGTAATAGGGCCCCTGCGACCTACTTTGACCGCGTGGTGCCTCGGCTGTGGACCTCGCATCCAGGATCCACTCGGTGAGGTTTGTAGAAGTGGACTTGGACTACAATTAGATATGAGGTTCCCGGCTGTGCGTTGTGTTTTCGCGGAGATATGGACCGCGCAAAACGGGTATTTGGTTTAAGGATTTTTCGCTGTGATTTTGTCAGAGTATGAAGATCGATCGGCGGTTTTCAAACACGCGCTGCATCGGCTGTGTGTATCCGTTTATTATTCATCTTATATGGGTGGTTAGAGGACTTCCAGCTCGACAACTGGGCATGAGTATCCCCGCTGTGCGTTCTATTTCCGGGTAGATATGGCGCGCGTAATATGGTCCCTGCGACCTACTTTGACCGCGTCGTGCCTCGGCTGTGAGTGTCCGATTGTGGATCACCCTCCACATGTCTTTAGAGGTTGACGGTGGCTACAGGTCGGCATAGGTGTCCCGGCTGTGCGTTGTGTATTCGCGGGGATATGGACCGCGCAAGACGGCGATTTGGTTTAAGGAAACAGAGTATTGGCGCTATCGCTGTGATTTTGTCAGAGTATGAAGATCGGTCGGCGGTTTTCAAATACGTGCTGCCTCGGCTGTGGATACCCGTTTATTATTCTGCTTATATGGGTAGTTAGAGGACGTCGCGACCGTGTATTCAAAATAAGAATCCCCGCTGTGCGTTCCATTTCCGGGTAGATATGGCGCGCGTAATAGGGCCCCTGCGACCTACTTTGACCGCGTGGTGCCTCGGCTGTGGACCTCGCATCCAGGATCCACTCGGATAGGTTTGTAGAAGTGGACTTGGACTACAATTAGATATGAGGTTCCCGGCTGTGCGTTGTGTTTTCGCGGAGATATGGACCGCGCAAAACGGGTATTTGGTTTAAGGATTTTTCGCTGTGATTTTGTCAGAGTATGAAGATCGATCGGCGGTTTTCAAACACGCGCTGCATCGGCTGTGTGTATCCGTTTATTATTCATCTTATATGGGTGGTTAGAGGACTTCCAGCTTGACAACTGGGCATGAGTATCCCCGCTGTGCGTTCTATTTCCGGGTAGATATGGCGCGCGTAATATGGTCCCTGCGACCTACTTTGACCGCGTCGTGCCTCGGCTGTGAGTGTCCGATTGTGGATCACCCTCCACATGTCTTTAGAGGTTGACGGTGGCTACAGGTCGGCATAGGTGTCCCGGCTGTGCGTTGTGTATTCGCGGGGATATGGACCGCGCAAGACGGCGATTTGGTTTAAGGAAACAGAGTATTGGCGCTATCGCTGTGATTTTGTCAGAGTATGAAGATCGGTCGGCGGTTTTCAAATACGTGCTGCCTCGGCTATGGATACCCGTTTATTATTCTGCTTATATGGGTAGTTAGAGGACGTCGCGACCGTGTATTCAAAATAAGAATCCCCGCTGT
Organism: Anarhichas minor; assembly: GCF_050575085.1. NCBI lineage: Eukaryota > Metazoa > Chordata > Actinopteri > Perciformes > Anarhichadidae > Anarhichas > Anarhichas minor. The sequence continues at coordinate 18,289 of NW_027466710.1, forward strand.
GCGTTCCATTTCCGGGTAGATATGGCGCGCGTAATAGGGCCCCTGCGACCTACTTTGACCGCGTGGTGCCTCGGCTGTGGACCTCGCATCCAGGATCCACTCGGATAGGTTTGTAGAAGTGGACTTGGACTACAATTAGATATGAGGTTCCCGGCTGTGCGTTGTGTTTTCGCGGAGATATGGACCGCGCAAAACGGGTATTTGGTTTAAGGATTTTTCGCTGTGATTTTGTCAGAGTATGAAGATCGATCGGCGGTTTTCAAACACGCGCTGCATCGGCTGTGTGTATCCGTTTATTATTCCTCTTATATGGGTGGTTAGAGGACTTCCAGCTTGACAACTGGGCATGAGTATCCCCGCTGTGCGTTCTATTTCCGGGTAGATATGGCGCGCGTAATATGGTCCCTGCGACCTACTTTGACCGCGTCGTGCCTCGGCTGTGAGTGTCCGATTGTGGATCACCCTCCACATGTCTTTAGAGGTTGACGGTGGCTACAGGTCGGCATAGGTGTCCCGGCTGTGCGTTGTGTATTCGCGGGGATATGGACCGCGCAAGACGGCGATTTGGTTTAAGGAAACAGAGTATTGGCGCTATCGCTGTGATTTTGTCAGAGTATGAAGATCGGTCGGCGGTTTTCAAATACGTGCTGCCTCGGCTGTGGATACCCGTTTATTATTCTGCTTATATGGGTAGTTAGAGGACGTCGCGACCGTGTATTCAAAATAAGAATCCCCGCTGTGCGTTCCATTTCCGGGTAGATATGGCGCGCGTAATAGGGCCCCTGCGACCTACTTTGACCGCGTGGTGCCTCGGCTGTGGACCTCGCATCCAGGATCCACTCGGTGAGGTTTGTAGAAGTGGACTTGGACTACAATTAGATATGAGGTTCCCGGCTGTGCGTTGTGTTTTCGCGGAGATATGGACCGCGCAAAACGGGTATTTGGTTTAAGGATTTTTCGCTGTGATTTTGTCAGAGTATGAAGATCGATCGGCGGTTTTCAAACACGCGCTGCATCGGCTGTGTGTATCCGTTTATTATTCATCTTATATGGGTGGTTAGAGGACTTCCAGCTCGACAACTGGGCATGAGTATCCCCGCTGTGCGTTCTATTTCCGGGTAGATATGGCGCGCGTAATATGGTCCCTGCGACCTACTTTGACCGCGTCGTGCCTCGGCTGTGAGTGTCCGATTGTGGATCACCCTCCACATGTCTTTAGAGGTTGACGGTGGCTACAGGTCGGCATAGGTGTCCCGGCTGTGCGTTGTGTATTCGCGGGGATATGGACCGCGCAAGACGGCGATTTGGTTTAAGGAAACAGAGTATTGGCGCTATCGCTGTGATTTTGTCAGAGTATGAAGATCGGTCGGCGGTTTTCAAATACGTGCTGCCTCGGCTGTGGATACCCGTTTATTATTCTGCTTATATGGGTAGTTAGAGGACGTCGCGACCGTGTATTCAAAATAAGAATCCCCGCTGTGCGTTCCATTTCCGGGTAGATATGGCGCGCGTAATAGGGCCCCTGCGACCTACTTTGACCGCGTGGTGCCTCGGCTGTGGACCTCGCATCCAGGATCCACTCGGATAGGTTTGTAGAAGTGGACTTGGACTACAATTAGATATGAGGTTCCCGGCTGTGCGTTGTGTTTTCGCGGAGATATGGACCGCGCAAAACGGGTATTTGGTTTAAGGATTTTTCGCTGTGATTTTGTCAGAGTATGAAGATCGATCGGCGGTTTTCAAACACGCGCTGCATCGGCTGTGTGTATCCGTTTATTATTCATCTTATATGGGTGGTTAGAGGACTTCCAGCTCGACAACTGGGCATGAGTATCCCCGCTGTGCGTTCTATTTCCGGGTAGATATGGCGCGCGTAATATGGTCCCTGCGACCTACTTTGACCGCGTCGTGCCTCGGCTGTGAGTGTCCGATTGTGGATCACCCTCCACATGTCTTTAGAGGTTGACGGTGGCTACAGGTCGGCATAGGTGTCCCGGCTGTGCGTTGTGTATTCGCGGGGATATGGACCGCGCAAGACGGCGATTTGGTTTAAGGAAACAGAGTATTGGCGCTATCGCTGTGATTTTGTCAGAGTATGAAGATCGGTCGGCGGTTTTCAAATACGTGCTGCCTCGGCTGTGGATACCCGTTTATTATTCTGCTTATATGGGTAGTTAGAGGACGTCGCGACCGTGTATTCAAAATAAGAATCCCCGCTGTGCGTTCCATTTCCGGGTAGATATGGCGCGCGTAATAGGGCCCCTGCGACCTACTTTGACCGCGTGGTGCCTCGGCTGTGGACCTCGCATCCAGGATCCACTCGGATAGGTTTGTAGAAGTGGACTTGGACTACAATTAGATATGAGGTTCCCGGCTGTGCGTTGTGTTTTCGCGGAGATATGGACCGCGCAAAACGGGTATTTGGTTTAAGGATTTTTCGCTGTGATTTTGTCAGAGTATGAAGATCGATCGGCGGTTTTCAAACACGCGCTGCATCGGCTGTGTGTATCCGTTTATTATTCATCTTATATGGGTGGTTAGAGGACTTCCAGCTCGACAACTGGGCATGAGTATCCCCGCTGTGCGTTCTATTTCCGGGTAGATATGGCGCGCGTAATATGGTCCCTGCGACCTACTTTGACCGCGTCGTGCCTCGGCTGTGAGTGTCCGATTGTGGATCACCCTCCACATGTCTTTAGAGGTTGACGGTGGCTACAGGTCGGCATAGGTGTCCCGGCTGTGCGTTGTGTATTCGCGGGGATATGGACCGCGCAAGACGGCGATTTGGTTTAAGGAAACAGAGTATTGGCGCTATCGCTGTGATTTTGTCAGAGTATGAAGATCGGTCGGCGGTTTTCAAATACGTGCTGCCTCGGCTGTGGATACCCGTTTATTATTCTGCTTATATGGGTAGTTAGAGGACGTCGCGACCGTGTATTCAAAATAAGAATCCCCGCTGTGCGTTCCATTTCCGGGTAGATATGGCGCGCGTAATAGGGCCCCTGCGACCTACTTTGACCGCGTGGTGCCTCGGCTGTGGACCTCGCATCCAGGATCCACTCGGATAGGTTTGTAGAAGTGGACTTGGACTACAATTAGATATGAGGTTCCCGGCTGTGCGTTGTGTTTTCGCGGAGATATGGACCGCGCAAAACGGGTATTTGGTTTAAGGATTTTTCGCTGTGATTTTGTCAGAGTATGAAGATCGATCGGCGGTTTTCAAACACGCGCTGCATCGGCTGTGTGTATCCGTTTATTATTCATCTTATATGGGTGGTTAGAGGACTTCCAGCTTGACAACTGGGCATGAGTATCCCCGCTGTGCGTTCTATTTCCGGGTAGATATGGCGCGCGTAATATGGTCCCTGCGACCTACTTTGACCGCGTCGTGCCTCGGCTGTGAGTGTCCGATTGTGGATCACCCTCCACATGTCTTTAGAGGTTGACGGTGGCTACAGGTCGGCATAGGTGTCCCGGCTGTGCGTTGTGTATTCGCGGGGATATGGACCGCGCAAGACGGCGATTTGGTTTAAGGAAACAGAGTATTGGCGCTATCGCTGTGATTTTGTCAGAGTATGAAGATCGGTCGGCGGTTTTCAAATACGTGCTGCCTCGGCTGTGGATACCCGTTTATTATTCTGCTTATATGGGTAGTTAGAGGACGTCGCGACCGTGTATTCAAAATAAGAATCCCCGCTGTGCGTTCCATTTCCGGGTAGATATGGCGCGCGTAATAGGGCCCCTGCGACCTACTTTGACCGCGTGGTGCCTCGGCTGTGGACCTCGCATCCAGGATCCACTCGGATAGGTTTGTAGAAGTGGACTTGGACTACAATTAGATATGAGGTTCCCGGCTGTGCGTTGTGTTTTCGCGGAGATATGGACCGCGCAAAACGGGTATTTGGTTTAAGGATTTTTCGCTGTGATTTTGTCAGAGTATGAAGATCGATCGGCGGTTTTCAAACACGCGCTGCATCGGCTGTGTGTATCCGTTTATTATTCATCTTATATGGGTGGTTAGAGGACTTCCAGCTTGACAACTGGGCATGAGTATCCCCGCTGTGCGTTCTATTTCCGGGTAGATATGGCGCGCGTAATATGGTCCCTGCGACCTACTTTGACCGCGTCGTGCCTCGGCTGTGAGTGTCCGATTGTGGATCACCCTCCACATGTCTTTAGAGGTTGACGGTGGCTACAGGTCGGCATAGGTGTCCCGGCTGTGCGTTGTGTATTCGCGGGGATATGGACCGCGCAAGACGGCGATTTGGTTTAAGGAAACAGAGTATTGGCGCTATCGCTGTGATTTTGTCAGAGTATGAAGATCGGTCGGCGGTTTTCAAATACGTGCTGCCTCGGCTGTGGATACCCGTTTATTATTCTGCTTATATGGGTAGTTAGAGGACGTCGCGACCGTGTATTCAAAATAAGAATCCCCGCTGTGCGTTCCATTTCCGGGTAGATATGGCGCGCGTAATAGGGCCCCTGCGACCTACTTTGACCGCGTGGTGCCTCGGCTGTGGACCTCGCATCCAGGATCCACTCGGATAGGTTTGTAGAAGTGGACTTGGACTACAATTAGATATGAGGTTCCCGGCTGTGCGTTGTGTTTTCGCGGAGATATGGACCGCGCAAAACGGGTATTTGGTTTAAGGATTTTTCGCTGTGATTTTGTCAGAGTATGAAGATCGATCGGCGGTTTTCAAACACGCGCTGCATCGGCTGTGTGTATCCGTTTATTATTCATCTTATATGGGTGGTTAGAGGACTTCCAGCTTGACAACTGGGCATGAGTATCCCCGCTGTGCGTTCTATTTCCGGGTAGATATGGCGCGCGTAATATGGTCCCTGCGACCTACTTTGACCGCGTCGTGCCTCGGCTGTGAGTGTCCGATTGTGGATCACCCTCCACATGTCTTTAGAGGTTGACGGTGGCTACAGGTCGGCATAGGTGTCCCGGCTGTGCGTTGTGTATTCGCGGGGATATGGACCGCGCAAGACGGCGATTTGGTTTAAGGAAACAGAGTATTGGCGCTATCGCTGTGATTTTGTCAGAGTATGAAGATCGGTCGGCGGTTTTCAAATACGTGCTGCCTCGGCTGTGGATACCCGTTTATTATTCTGCTTATATGGGTAGTTAGAGGACGTCGCGACCGTGTATTCAAAATAAGAATCCCCGCTGTGCGTTCCATTTCCGGGTAGATATGGCGCGCGTAATAGGGCCCCTGCGACCTACTTTGACCGCGTGGTGCCTCGGCTGTGGACCTCGCATCCAGGATCCACTCGGATAGGTTTGTAGAAGTGGACTTGGACTACAATTAGATATGAGGTTCCCGGCTGTGCGTTGTGTTTTCGCGGAGATATGGACCGCGCAAAACGGGTATTTGGTTTAAGGATTTTTCGCTGTGATTTTGTCAGAGTATGAAGATCGATCGGCGGTTTTCAAACACGCGCTGCATCGGCTGTGTGTATCCGTTTATTATTCATCTTATATGGGTGGTTAGAGGACTTCCAGCTTGACAACTGGGCATGAGTATCCCCGCTGTGCGTTCTATTTCCGGGTAGATATGGCGCGCGTAATATGGTCCCTGCGACCTACTTTGACCGCGTCGTGCCTCGGCTGTGAGTGTCCGATTGTGGATCACCCTCCACATGTCTTTAGAGGTTGACGGTGGCTACAGGTCGGCATAGGTGTCCCGGCTGTGCGTTGTGTATTCGCGGGGATATGGACCGCGCAAGACGGCGATTTGGTTTAAGGAAACAGAGTATTGGCGCTATCGCTGTGATTTTGTCAGAGTATGAAGATCGGTCGGCGGTTTTCAAATACGTGCTGCCTCGGCTGTGGATACCCGTTTATTATTCTGCTTATATGGGTAGTTAGAGGACGTCGCGACCGTGTATTCAAAATAAGAATCCCCGCTGTGCGTTCCATTTCCGGGTAGATATGGCGCGCGTAATAGGGCCCCTGCGACCTACTTTGACCGCGTGGTGCCTCGGCTGTGGACCTCGCATCCAGGATCCACTCGGATAGGTTTGTAGAAGTGGACTTGGACTACAATTAGATATGAGGTTCCCGGCTGTGCGTTGTGTTTTCGCGGAGATATGGACCGCGCAAAACGGGTATTTGGTTTAAGGATTTTTCGCTGTGATTTTGTCAGAGTATGAAGATCGATCGGCGGTTTTCAAACACGCGCTGCATCGGCTGTGTGTATCCGTTTATTATTCATCTTATATGGGTGGTTAGAGGACTTCCAGCTTGACAACTGGGCATGAGTATCCCCGCTGTGCGTTCTATTTCCGGGTAGATATGGCGCGCGTAATATGGTCCCTGCGACCTACTTTGACCGCGTCGTGCCTCGGCTGTGAGTGTCCGATTGTGGATCACCCTCCACATGTCTTTAGAGGTTGACGGTGGCTACAGGTCGGCATAGGTGTCCCGGCTGTGCGTTGTGTATTCGCGGGGATATGGACCGCGCAAGACGGCGATTTGGTTTAAGGAAACAGAGTATTGGCGCTATCGCTGTGATTTTGTCAGAGTATGAAGATCGGTCGGCGGTTTTCAAATACGTGCTGCCTCGGCTATGGATACCCGTTTATTATTCTGCTTATATGGGTAGTTAGAGGACGTCGCGACCGTGTATTCAAAATAAGAATCCCCGCTGTGCGTTCCATTTCCGGGTAGATATGGCGCGCGTAATAGGGCCCCTGCGACCTACTTTGACCGCGTGGTGCCTCGGCTGTGGACCTCGCATCCAGGATCCACTCGGATAGGTTTGTAGAAGTGGACTTGGACTACAATTAGATATGAGGTTCCCGGCTGTGCGTTGTGTTTTCGCGGAGATATGGACCGCGCAAAACGGGTATTTGGTTTAAGGATTTTTCGCTGTGATTTTGTCAGAGTATGAAGATCGATCGGCGGTTTTCAAACACGCGCTGCATCGGCTGTGTGTATCCGTTTATTATTCATCTTATATGGGTGGTTAGAGGACTTCCAGCTTGACAACTGGGCATGAGTATCCCCGCTGTGCGTTCTATTTCCGGGTAGATATGGCGCGCGTAATATGGTCCCTGCGACCTACTTTGACCGCGTCGTGCCTCGGCTGTGAGTGTCCGATTGTGGATCACCCTCCACATGTCTTTAGAGGTTGACGGTGGCTACAGGTCGGCATAGGTGTCCCGGCTGTGCGTTGTGTATTCGCGGGGATATGGACCGCGCAAGACGGCGATTTGGTTTAAGGAAACAGAGTATTGGCGCTATCGCTGTGATTTTGTCAGAGTATGAAGATCGGTCGGCGGTTTTCAAATACGTGCTGCCTCGGCTGTGGATACCCGTTTATTATTCTGCTTATATGGGTAGTTAGAGGACGTCGCGACCGTGTATTCAAAATAAGAATCCCCGCTGTGCGTTCCATTTCCGGGTAGATATGGCGCGCGTAATAGGGCCCCTGCGACCTACTTTGACCGCGTGGTGCCTCGGCTGTGGACCTCGCATCCAGGATCCACTCGGTGAGGTTTGTAGAAGTGGACTTGGACTACAATTAGATATGAGGTTCCCGGCTGTGCGTTGTGTTTTCGCGGAGATATGGACCGCGCAAAACGGGTATTTGGTTTAAGGATTTTTCGCTGTGATTTTGTCAGAGTATGAAGATCGATCGGCGGTTTTCAAACACGCGCTGCATCGGCTGTGTGTATCCGTTTATTATTCATCTTATATGGGTGGTTAGAGGACTTCCAGCTCGACAACTGGGCATGAGTATCCCCGCTGTGCGTTCTATTTCCGGGTAGATATGGCGCGCGTAATATGGTCCCTGCGACCTACTTTGACCGCGTCGTGCCTCGGCTGTGAGTGTCCGATTGTGGATCACCCTCCACATGTCTTTAGAGGTTGACGGTGGCTACAGGTCGGCATAGGTGTCCCGGCTGTGCGTTGTGTATTCGCGGGGATATGGACCGCGCAAGACGGCGATTTGGTTTAAGGAAACAGAGTATTGGCGCTATCGCTGTGATTTTGTCAGAGTATGAAGATCGGTCGGCGGTTTTCAAATACGTGCTGCCTCGGCTGTGGATACCCGTTTATTATTCTGCTTATATGGGTAGTTAGAGGACGTCGCGACCGTGTATTCAAAATAAGAATCCCCGCTGTGCGTTCCATTTCCGGGTAGATATGGCGCGCGTAATAGGGCCCCTGCGACCTACTTTGACCGCGTGGTGCCTCGGCTGTGGACCTCGCATCCAGGATCCACTCGGATAGGTTTGTAGAAGTGGACTTGGACTACAATTAGATATGAGGTTCCCGGCTGTGCGTTGTGTTTTCGCGGAGATATGGACCGCGCAAAACGGGTATTTGGTTTAAGGATTTTTCGCTGTGATTTTGTCAGAGTATGAAGATCGATCGGCGGTTTTCAAACACGCGCTGCATCGGCTGTGTGTATCCGTTTATTATTCATCTTATATGGGTGGTTAGAGGACTTCCAGCTCGACAACTGGGCATGAGTATCCCCGCTGTGCGTTCTATTTCCGGGTAGATATGGCGCGCGTAATATGGTCCCTGCGACCTACTTTGACCGCGTCGTGCCTCGGCTGTGAGTGTCCGATTGTGGATCACCCTCCACATGTCTTTAGAGGTTGACGGTGGCTACAGGTCGGCATAGGTGTCCCGGCTGTGCGTTGTGTATTCGCGGGGATATGGACCGCGCAAGACGGCGATTTGGTTTAAGGAAACAGAGTATTGGCGCTATCGCTGTGATTTTGTCAGAGTATGAAGATCGGTCGGCGGTTTTCAAATACGTGCTGCCTCGGCTGTGGATACCCGTTTATTATTCTGCTTATATGGGTAGTTAGAGGACGTCGCGACCGTGTATTCAAAATAAGAATCCCCGCTGTGCGTTCCATTTCCGGGTAGATATGGCGCGCGTAATAGGGCCCCTGCGACCTACTTTGACCGCGTGGTGCCTCGGCTGTGGACCTCGCATCCAGGATCCACTCGGATAGGTTTGTAGAAGTGGACTTGGACTACAATTAGATATGAGGTTCCCGGCTGTGCGTTGTGTTTTCGCGGAGATATGGACCGCGCAAAACGGGTATTTGGTTTAAGGATTTTTCGCTGTGATTTTGTCAGAGTATGAAGATCGATCGGCGGTTTTCAAACACGCGCTGCATCGGCTGTGTGTATCCGTTTATTATTCATCTTATATGGGTGGTTAGAGGACTTCCAGCTTGACAACTGGGCATGAGTATCCCCGCTGTGCGTTCTATTTCCGGGTAGATATGGCGCGCGTAATATGGTCCCTGCGACCTACTTTGACCGCGTCGTGCCTCGGCTGTGAGTGTCCGATTGTGGATCACCCTCCACATGTCTTTAGAGGTTGACGGTGGCTACAGGTCGGCATAGGTGTCCCGGCTGTGCGTTGTGTATTCGCGGGGATATGGACCGCGCAAGACGGCGATTTGGTTTAAGGAAACAGAGTATTGGCGCTATCGCTGTGATTTTGTCAGAGTATGAAGATCGGTCGGCGGTTTTCAAATACGTGCTGCCTCGGCTATGGATACCCGTTTATTATTCTGCTTATATGGGTAGTTAGAGGACGTCGCGACCGTGTATTCAAAATAAGAATCCCCGCTGTGCGTTCCATTTCCGGGTAGATATGGCGCGCGTAATAGGGCCCCTGCGACCTACTTTGACCGCGTGGTGCCTCGGCTGTGGACCTCGCATCCAGGATCCACTCGGATAGGTTTGTAGAAGTGGACTTGGACTACAATTAGATATGAGGTTCCCGGCTGTGCGTTGTGTTTTCGCGGAGATATGGACCGCGCAAAACGGGTATTTGGTTTAAGGATTTTTCGCTGTGATTTTGTCAGAGTATGAAGATCGATCGGCGGTTTTCAAACACGCGCTGCATCGGCTGTGTGTATCCGTTTATTATTCATCTTATATGGGTGGTTAGAGGACTTCCAGCTTGACAACTGGGCATGAGTATCCCCGCTGTGCGTTCTATTTCCGGGTAGATATGGCGCGCGTAATATGGTCCCTGCGACCTACTTTGACCGCGTCGTGCCTCGGCTGTGAGTGTCCGATTGTGGATCACCCTCCACATGTCTTTAGAGGTTGACGGTGGCTACAGGTCGGCATAGGTGTCCCGGCTGTGCGTTGTGTATTCGCGGGGATATGGACCGCGCAAGACGGCGATTTGGTTTAAGGAAACAGAGTATTGGCGCTATCGCTGTGATTTTGTCAGAGTATGAAGATCGGTCGGCGGTTTTCAAATACGTGCTGCCTCGGCTGTGGATACCCGTTTATTATTCTGCTTATATGGGTAGTTAGAGGACGTCGCGACCGTGTATTCAAAATAAGAATCCCCGCTGTGCGTTCCATTTCCGGGTAGATATGGCGCGCGTAATAGGGCCCCTGCGACCTACTTTGACCGCGTGGTGCCTCGGCTGTGGACCTCGCATCCAGGATCCACTCGGTGAGGTTTGTAGAAGTGGACTTGGACTACAATTAGATATGAGGTTCCCGGCTGTGCGTTGTGTTTTCGCGGAGATATGGACCGCGCAAAACGGGTATTTGGTTTAAGGATTTTTCGCTGTGATTTTGTCAGAGTATGAAGATCGATCGGCGGTTTTCAAACACGCGCTGCATCGGCTGTGTGTATCCGTTTATTATTCATCTTATATGGGTGGTTAGAGGACTTCCAGCTCGACAACTGGGCATGAGTATCCCCGCTGTGCGTTCTATTTCCGGGTAGATATGGCGCGCGTAATATGGTCCCTGCGACCTACTTTGACCGCGTCGTGCCTCGGCTGTGAGTGTCCGATTGTGGATCACCCTCCACATGTCTTTAGAGGTTGACGGTGGCTACAGGTCGGCATAGGTGTCCCGGCTGTGCGTTGTGTATTCGCGGGGATATGGACCGCGCAAGACGGCGATTTGGTTTAAGGAAACAGAGTATTGGCGCTATCGCTGTGATTTTGTCAGAGTATGAAGATCGGTCGGCGGTTTTCAAATACGTGCTGCCTCGGCTGTGGATACCCGTTTATTATTCTGCTTATATGGGTAGTTAGAGGACGTCCGCGACCGTGTATTCAAAATAAGAATCCCCGCTGTGCGTTCCATTTCCGGGGTAGATATGGCGCGCGTAATAGGGCCCCTGCGACCTACTTTGACCGCGTGGTGCCTCGGCTGTGGACCTCGCATCCAGGATCCACTCGGATAGGTTTGTAGAAGTGGACTTGGACTACAATTAGATATGAGGTTCCCGGCTGTGCGTTGTGTTTTCGCGGAGATATGGACCGCGCAAAACGGGTATTTGGTTTAAGGATTTTTCGCTGTGATTTTGTCAGAGTATGAAGATCGATCGGCGGTTTTCAAACACGCGCTGCATCGGCTGTGTGTATCCGTTTATTATTCATCTTATATGGGTGGTTAGAGGACTTCCAGCTTGACAACTGGGCATGAGTATCCCGCTGTGCGTTCTATTTCCGGGTAGATATGGCGCGCGTAATATGGTCCCTGCGACCTACTTTGATTTGACCGCGTCGTGCCTCGGCTGTGAGTGTCCGATTGTGGATCACCCTCCACATGTCTTTAGAGGTTGACGGTGGCTACAGGTCGGCATAGGTGTCCCGGCTGTGCGTTGTGTATTCGCGGGGATATGGACCGCGCAAGACGGCGATTTGGTTTAAGGAAACAGAGTATTGGCGCTATCGCTGTGATTTTGTCAGAGTATGAAGATCGGTCGGCGGTTTTCAAATACGTGCTGCCTCGGCTGTGGATACCCGTTTATTATTCTGCTTATATGGGTAGTTAGAGGACGTCGCGACCGTGTATTCAAAATAAGAATCCCCGCTGTGCGTTCCATTTCCGGGTAGATATGGCGCGCGTAATAGGGCCCCTGCGACCTACTTTGACCGCGTGGTGCCTCGGCTGTGGACCTCGCATCCAGGATCCACTCGGTGAGGTTTGTAGAAGTGGACTTGGACTACAATTAGATATGAGGTTCCCGGCTGTGCGTTGTGTTTTCGCGGAGATATGGACCGCGCAAAACGGGTATTTGGTTTAAGGATTTTTCGCTGTGATTTTGTCAGAGTATGAAGATCGATCGGCGGTTTTCAAACACGCGCTGCATCGGCTGTGTGTATCCGTTTATTATTCATCTTATATGGGTGGTTAGAGGACTTCCAGCTCGACAACTGGGCATGAGTATCCCCGCTGTGCGTTCTATTTCCGGGTAGATATGGCGCGCGTAATATGGTCCCTGCGACCTACTTTGACCGCGTCGTGCCTCGGCTGTGAGTGTCCGATTGTGGATCACCCTCCACATGTCTTTAGAGGTTGACGGTGGCTACAGGTCGGCATAGGTGTCCCGGCTGTGCGTTGTGTATTCGCGGGGATATGGACCGCGCAAGACGGCGATTTGGTTTAAGGAAACAGAGTATTGGCGCTATCGCTGTGATTTTGTCAGAGTATGAAGATCGGTCGGCGGTTTTCAAATACGTGCTGCCTCGGCTGTGGATACCCGTTTATTATTCTGCTTATATGGGTAGTTAGAGGACGTCGCGACCGTGTATTCAAAATAAGAATCCCCGCTGTGCGTTCCATTTCCGGGTAGATATGGCGCGCGTAATAGGGCCCCTGCGACCTACTTTGACCGCGTGGTGCCTCGGCTGTGGACCTCGCATCCAGGATCCACTCGGATAGGTTTGTAGAAGTGGACTTGGACTACAATTAGATATGAGGTTCCCGGCTGTGCGTTGTGTTTTCGCGGAGATATGGACCGCGCAAAACGGGTATTTGGTTTAAGGATTTTTCGCTGTGATTTTGTCAGAGTATGAAGATCGATCGGCGGTTTTCAAACACGCGCTGCATCGGCTGTGTGTATCCGTTTATTATTCATCTTATATGGGTGGTTAGAGGACTTCCAGCTCGACAACTGGGCATGAGTATCCCCGCTGTGCGTTCTATTTCCGGGTAGATATGGCGCGCGTAATATGGTCCCTGCGACCTACTTTGACCGCGTCGTGCCTCGGCTGTGAGTGTCCGATTGTGGATCACCCTCCACATGTCTTTAGAGGTTGACGGTGGCTACAGGTCGGCATAGGTGTCCCGGCTGTGCGTTGTGTATTCGCGGGGATATGGACCGCGCAAGACGGCGATTTGGTTTAAGGAAACAGAGTATTGGCGCTATCGCTGTGATTTTGTCAGAGTATGAAGATCGGTCGGCGGTTTTCAAATACGTGCTGCCTCGGCTGTGGATACCCGTTTATTATTCTGCTTATATGGGTAGTTAGAGGACGTCGCGACCGTGTATTCAAAATAAGAATCCCCGCTGTGCGTTCCATTTCCGGGTAGATATGGCGCGCGTAATAGGGCCCCTGCGACCTACTTTGACCGCGTGGTGCCTCGGCTGTGGACCTCGCATCCAGGATCCACTCGGATAGGTTTGTAGAAGTGGACTTGGACTACAATTAGATATGAGGTTCCCGGCTGTGCGTTGTGTTTTCGCGGAGATATGGACCGCGCAAAACGGGTATTTGGTTTAAGGATTTTTCGCTGTGATTTTGTCAGAGTATGAAGATCGATCGGCGGTTTTCAAACACGCGCTGCATCGGCTGTGTGTATCCGTTTATTATTCATCTTATATGGGTGGTTAGAGGACTTCCAGCTTGACAACTGGGCATGAGTATCCCCGCTGTGCGTTCTATTTCCGGGTAGATATGGCGCGCGTAATATGGTCCCTGCGACCTACTTTGACCGCGTCGTGCCTCGGCTGTGAGTGTCCGATTGTGGATCACCCTCCACATGTCTTTAGAGGTTGACGGTGGCTACAGGTCGGCATAGGTGTCCCGGCTGTGCGTTGTGTATTCGCGGGGATATGGACCGCGCAAGACGGCGATTTGGTTTAAGGAAACAGAGTATTGGCGCTATCGCTGTGATTTTGTCAGAGTATGAAGATCGGTCGGCGGTTTTCAAATACGTGCTGCCTCGGCTGTGGATACCCGTTTATTATTCTGCTTATATGGGTAGTTAGAGGACGTCGCGACCGTGTATTCAAAATAAGAATCCCCGCTGTGCGTTCCATTTCCGGGTAGATATGGCGCGCGTAATAGGGCCCCTGCGACCTACTTTGACCGCGTGGTGCCTCGGCTGTGGACCTCGCATCCAGGATCCACTCGGAGAGGTTTGTAGAAGTGGACTTGGACTACAATTAGATATGAGGTTCCCGGCTGTGCGTTGTGTTTTCGCGGAGATATGGACCGCGCAAAACGGGTATTTGGTTTAAGGATTTTTCGCTGTGATTTTGTCAGAGTATGAAGATCGATCGGCGGTTTTCAAACACGCGCTGCATCGGCTGTGTGTATCCGTTTATTATTCATCTTATATGGGTGGTTAGAGGACTTCCAGCTCGACAACTGGGCATGAGTATCCCCGCTGTGCGTTCTATTTCCGGGTAGATATGGCGCGCGTAATATGGTCCCTGCGACCTACTTTGACCGCGTCGTGCCTCGGCTGTGAGTGTCCGATTGTGGATCACCCTCCACATGTCTTTAGAGGTTGACGGTGGCTACAGGTCGGCATAGGTGTCCCGGCTGTGCGTTGTGTATTCGCGGGGATATGGACCGCGCAAGACGGCGATTTGGTTTAAGGAAACAGAGTATTGGCGCTATCGCTGTGATTTTGTCAGAGTATGAAGATCGGTCGGCGGTTTTCAAATACGTGCTGCCTCGGCTGTGGATACCCGTTTATTATTCTGCTTATATGGGTAGTTAGAGGACGTCGCGACCGTGTATTCAAAATAAGAATCCCCGCTGTGCGTTCCATTTCCGGGTAGATATGGCGCGCGTAATAGGGCCCCTGCGACCTACTTTGACCGCGTGGTGCCTCGGCTGTGGACCTCGCATCCAGGATCCACTCGGATAGGTTTGTAGAAGTGGACTTGGACTACAATTAGATATGAGGTTCCCGGCTGTGCGTTGTGTTTTCGCGGAGATATGGACCGCGCAAAACGGGTATTTGGTTTAAGGATTTTTCGCTGTGATTTTGTCAGAGTATGAAGATCGATCGGCGGTTTTCAAACACGCGCTGCATCGGCTGTGTGTATCCGTTTATTATTCATCTTATATGGGTGGTTAGAGGACTTCCAGCTTGACAACTGGGCATGAGTATCCCCGCTGTGCGTTCTATTTCCGGGTAGATATGGCGCGCGTAATATGGTCCCTGCGACCTACTTTGACCGCGTCGTGCCTCGGCTGTGAGTGTCCGATTGTGGATCACCCTCCACATGTCTTTAGAGGTTGACGGTGGCTACAGGTCGGCATAGGTGTCCCGGCTGTGCGTTGTGTATTCGCGGGGATATGGACCGCGCAAGACGGCGATTTGGTTTAAGGAAACAGAGTATTGGCGCTATCGCTGTGATTTTGTCAGAGTATGAAGATCGGTCGGCGGTTTTCAAATACGTGCTGCCTCGGCTGTGGATACCCGTTTATTATTCTGCTTATATGGGTAGTTAGAGGACGTCGCGACCGTGTATTCAAAATAAGAATCCCCGCTGTGCGTTCCATTTCCGGGTAGATATGGCGCGCGTAATAGGGCCCCTGCGACCTACTTTGACCGCGTGGTGCCTCGGCTGTGGACCTCGCATCCAGGATCCACTCGGATAGGTTTGTAGAAGTGGACTTGGACTACAATTAGATATGAGGTTCCCGGCTGTGCGTTGTGTTTTCGCGGAGATATGGACCGCGCAAAACGGGTATTTGGTTTAAGGATTTTTCGCTGTGATTTTGTCAGAGTATGAAGATCGATCGGCGGTTTTCAAACACGCGCTGCATCGGCTGTGTGTATCCGTTTATTATTCATCTTATATGGGTGGTTAGAGGACTTCCAGCTTGACAACTGGGCATGAGTATCCCCGCTGTGCGTTCTATTTCCGGGTAGATATGGCGCGCGTAATATGGTCCCTGCGACCTACTTTGACCGCGTCGTGCCTCGGCTGTGAGTGTCCGATTGTGGATCACCCTCCACATGTCTTTAGAGGTTGACGGTGGCTACAGGTCGGCATAGGTGTCCCGGCTGTGCGTTGTGTATTCGCGGGGATATGGACCGCGCAAGACGGCGATTTGGTTTAAGGAAACAGAGTATTGGCGCTATCGCTGTGATTTTGTCAGAGTATGAAGATCGGTCGGCGGTTTTCAAATACGTGCTGCCTCGGCTGTGGATACCCGTTTATTATTCTGCTTATATGGGTAGTTAGAGGACGTCGCGACCGTGTATTCAAAATAAGAATCCCCGCTGTGCGTTCCATTTCCGGGTAGATATGGCGCGCGTAATAGGGCCCCTGCGACCTACTTTGACCGCGTGGTGCCTCGGCTGTGGACCTCGCATCCAGGATCCACTCGGTGAGGTTTGTAGAAGTGGACTTGGACTACAATTAGATATGAGGTTCCCGGCTGTGCGTTGTGTTTTCGCGGAGATATGGACCGCGCAAAACGGGTATTTGGTTTAAGGATTTTTCGCTGTGATTTTGTCAGAGTATGAAGATCGATCGGCGGTTTTCAAACACGCGCTGCATCGGCTGTGTGTATCCGTTTATTATTCATCTTATATGGGTGGTTAGAGGACTTCCAGCTCGACAACTGGGCATGAGTATCCCCGCTGTGCGTTCTATTTCCGGGTAGATATGGCGCGCGTAATATGGTCCCTGCGACCTACTTTGACCGCGTCGTGCCTCGGCTGTGAGTGTCCGATTGTGGATCACCCTCCACATGTCTTTAGAGGTTGACGGTGGCTACAGGTCGGCATAGGTGTCCCGGCTGTGCGTTGTGTATTCGCGGGGATATGGACCGCGCAAGACGGCGATTTGGTTTAAGGAAACAGAGTATTGGCGCTATCGCTGTGATTTTGTCAGAGTATGAAGATCGGTCGGCGGTTTTCAAATACGTGCTGCCTCGGCTGTGGATACCCGTTTATTATTCTGCTTATATGGGTAGTTAGAGGACGTCGCGACCGTGTATTCAAAATAAGAATCCCCGCTGTGCGTTCCATTTCCGGGTAGATATGGCGCGCGTAATAGGGCCCCTGCGACCTACTTTGACCGCGTGGTGCCTCGGCTGTGGACCTCGCATCCAGGATCCACTCGGATAGGTTTGTAGAAGTGGACTTGGACTACAATTAGATATGAGGTTCCCGGCTGTGCGTTGTGTTTTCGCGGAGATATGGACCGCGCAAAACGGGTATTTGGTTTAAGGATTTTTCGCTGTGATTTTGTCAGAGTATGAAGATCGATCGGCGGTTTTCAAACACGCGCTGCATCGGCTGTGTGTATCCGTTTATTATTCATCTTATATGGGTGGTTAGAGGACTTCCAGCTTGACAACTGGGCATGAGTATCCCCGCTGTGCGTTCTATTTCCGGGTAGATATGGCGCGCGTAATATGGTCCCTGCGACCTACTTTGACCGCGTCGTGCCTCGGCTGTGAGTGTCCGATTGTGGATCACCCTCCACATGTCTTTAGAGGTTGACGGTGGCTACAGGTCGGCATAGGTGTCCCGGCTGTGCGTTGTGTATTCGCGGGGATATGGACCGCGCAAGACGGCGATTTGGTTTAAGGAAACAGAGTATTGGCGCTATCGCTGTGATTTTGTCAGAGTATGAAGATCGGTCGGCGGTTTTCAAATACGTGCTGCCTCGGCTGTGGATACCCGTTTATTATTCTGCTTATATGGGTAGTTAGAGGACGTCGCGACCGTGTATTCAAAATAAGAATCCCCGCTGTGCGTTCCATTTCCGGGTAGATATGGCGCGCGTAATAGGGCCCCTGCGACCTACTTTGACCGCGTGGTGCCTCGGCTGTGGACCTCGCATCCAGGATCCACTCGGATAGGTTTGTAGAAGTGGACTTGGACTACAATTAGATATGAGGTTCCCGGCTGTGCGTTGTGTTTTCGCGGAGATATGGACCGCGCAAAACGGGTATTTGGTTTAAGGATTTTTCGCTGTGATTTTGTCAGAGTATGAAGATCGATCGGCGGTTTTCAAACACGCGCTGCATCGGCTGTGTGTATCCGTTTATTATTCATCTTATATGGGTGGTTAGAGGACTTCCAGCTCGACAACTGGGCATGAGTATCCCCGCTGTGCGTTCTATTTCCGGGTAGATATGGCGCGCGTAATATGGTCCCTGCGACCTACTTTGACCGCGTCGTGCCTCGGCTGTGAGTGTCCGATTGTGGATCACCCTCCACATGTCTTTAGAGGTTGACGGTGGCTACAGGTCGGCATAGGTGTCCCGGCTGTGCGTTGTGTATTCGCGGGGATATGGACCGCGCAAGACGGCGATTTGGTTTAAGGAAACAGAGTATTGGCGCTATCGCTGTGATTTTGTCAGAGTATGAAGATCGGTCGGCGGTTTTCAAATACGTGCTGCCTCGGCTGTGGATACCCGTTTATTATTCTGCTTATATGGGTAGTTAGAGGACGTCGCGACCGTGTATTCAAAATAAGAATCCCCGCTGTGCGTTCCATTTCCGGGTAGATATGGCGCGCGTAATAGGGCCCCTGCGACCTACTTTGACCGCGTGGTGCCTCGGCTGTGGACCTCGCATCCAGGATCCACTCGGATAGGTTTGTAGAAGTGGACTTGGACTACAATTAGATATGAGGTTCCCGGCTGTGCGTTGTGTTTTCGCGGAGATATGGACCGCGCAAAACGGGTATTTGGTTTAAGGATTTTTCGCTGTGATTTTGTCAGAGTATGAAGATCGATCGGCGGTTTTCAAACACGCGCTGCATCGGCTGTGTGTATCCGTTTATTATTCATCTTATATGGGTGGTTAGAGGACTTCCAGCTCGACAACTGGGCATGAGTATCCCCGCTGTGCGTTCTATTTCCGGGTAGATATGGCGCGCGTAATATGGTCCCTGCGACCTACTTTGACCGCGTCGTGCCTCGGCTGTGAGTGTCCGATTGTGGATCACCCTCCACATGTCTTTAGAGGTTGACGGTGGCTACAGGTCGGCATAGGTGTCCCGGCTGTGCGTTGTGTATTCGCGGGGATATGGACCGCGCAAGACGGCGATTTGGTTTAAGGAAACAGAGTATTGGCGCTATCGCTGTGATTTTGTCAGAGTATGAAGATCGGTCGGCGGTTTTCAAATACGTGCTGCCTCGGCTGTGGATACCCGTTTATTATTCTGCTTATATGGGTAGTTAGAGGACGTCGCGACCGTGTATTCAAAATAAGAATCCCCGCTGTGCGTTCCATTTCCGGGTAGATATGGCGCGCGTAATAGGGCCCCTGCGACCTACTTTGACCGCGTGGTGCCTCGGCTGTGGACCTCGCATCCAGGATCCACTCGGATAGGTTTGTAGAAGTGGACTTGGACTACAATTAGATATGAGGTTCCCGGCTGTGCGTTGTGTTTTCGCGGAGATATGGACCGCGCAAAACGGGTATTTGGTTTAAGGATTTTTCGCTGTGATTTTGTCAGAGTATGAAGATCGATCGGCGGTTTTCAAACACGCGCTGCATCGGCTGTGTGTATCCGTTTATTATTCATCTTATATGGGTGGTTAGAGGACTTCCAGCTTGACAACTGGGCATGAGTATCCCCGCTGTGCGTTCTATTTCCGGGTAGATATGGCGCGCGTAATATGGTCCCTGCGACCTACTTTGACCGCGTCGTGCCTCGGCTGTGAGTGTCCGATTGTGGATCACCCTCCACATGTCTTTAGAGGTTGACGGTGGCTACAGGTCGGCATAGGTGTCCCGGCTGTGCGTTGTGTATTCGCGGGGATATGGACCGCGCAAGACGGCGATTTGGTTTAAGGAAACAGAGTATTGGCGCTATCGCTGTGATTTTGTCAGAGTATGAAGATCGGTCGGCGGTTTTCAAATACGTGCTGCCTCGGCTATGGATACCCGTTTATTATTCTGCTTATATGGGTAGTTAGAGGACGTCGCGACCGTGTATTCAAAATAAGAATCCCCGCTGTGCGTTCCATTTCCGGGTAGATATGGCGCGCGTAATAGGGCCCCTGCGACCTACTTTGACCGCGTGGTGCCTCGGCTGTGGACCTCGCATCCAGGATCCACTCGGTGAGGTTTGTAGAAGTGGACTTGGACTACAATTAGATATGAGGTTCCCGGCTGTGCGTTGTGTTTTCGCGGAGATATGGACCGCGCAAAACGGGTATTTGGTTTAAGGATTTTTCGCTGTGATTTTGTCAGAGTATGAAGATCGATCGGCGGTTTTCAAACACGCGCTGCATCGGCTGTGTGTATCCGTTTATTATTCATCTTATATGGGTGGTTAGAGGACTTCCAGCTCGACAACTGGGCATGAGTATCCCCGCTGTGCGTTCTATTTCCGGGTAGATATGGCGCGCGTAATATGGTCCCTGCGACCTACTTTGACCGCGTCGTGCCTCGGCTGTGAGTGTCCGATTGTGGATCACCCTCCACATGTCTTTAGAGGTTGACGGTGGCTACAGGTCGGCATAGGTGTCCCGGCTGTGCGTTGTGTATTCGCGGGGATATGGACCGCGCAAGACGGCGATTTGGTTTAAGGAAACAGAGTATTGGCGCTATCGCTGTGATTTTGTCAGAGTATGAAGATCGGTCGGCGGTTTTCAAATACGTGCTGCCTCGGCTGTGGATACCCGTTTATTATTCTGCTTATATGGGTAGTTAGAGGACGTCGCGACCGTGTATTCAAAATAAGAATCCCCGCTGTGCGTTCCATTTCCGGGTAGATATGGCGCGCGTAATAGGGCCCCTGCGACCTACTTTGACCGCGTGGTGCCTCGGCTGTGGACCTCGCATCCAGGATCCACTCGGATAGGTTTGTAGAAGTGGACTTGGACTACAATTAGATATGAGGTTCCCGGCTGTGCGTTGTGTTTTCGCGGAGATATGGACCGCGCAAAACGGGTATTTGGTTTAAGGATTTTTCGCTGTGATTTTGTCAGAGTATGAAGATCGATCGGCGGTTTTCAAACACGCGCTGCATCGGCTGTGTGTATCCGTTTATTATTCATCTTATATGGGTGGTTAGAGGACTTCCAGCTTGACAACTGGGCATGAGTATCCCCGCTGTGCGTTCTATTTCCGGGTAGATATGGCGCGCGTAATATGGTCCCTGCGACCTACTTTGACCGCGTCGTGCCTCGGCTGTGAGTGTCCGATTGTGGATCACCCTCCACATGTCTTTAGAGGTTGACGGTGGCTACAGGTCGGCATAGGTGTCCCGGCTGTGCGTTGTGTATTCGCGGGGATATGGACCGCGCAAGACGGCGATTTGGTTTAAGGAAACAGAGTATTGGCGCTATCGCTGTGATTTTGTCAGAGTATGAAGATCGGTCGGCGGTTTTCAAATACGTGCTGCCTCGGCTGTGGATACCCGTTTATTATTCTGCTTATATGGGTAGTTAGAGGACGTCGCGACCGTGTATTCAAAATAAGAATCCCCGCTGTGCGTTCCATTTCCGGGTAGATATGGCGCGCGTAATAGGGCCCCTGCGACCTACTTTGACCGCGTGGTGCCTCGGCTGTGGACCTCGCATCCAGGATCCACTCGGATAGGTTTGTAGAAGTGGACTTGGACTACAATTAGATATGAGGTTCCCGGCTGTGCGTTGTGTTTTCGCGGAGATATGGACCGCGCAAAACGGGTATTTGGTTTAAGGATTTTTCGCTGTGATTTTGTCAGAGTATGAAGATCGATCGGCGGTTTTCAAACACGCGCTGCATCGGCTGTGTGTATCCGTTTATTATTCATCTTATATGGGTGGTTAGAGGACTTCCAGCTCGACAACTGGGCATGAGTATCCCCGCTGTGCGTTCTATTTCCGGGTAGATATGGCGCGCGTAATATGGTCCCTGCGACCTACTTTGACCGCGTCGTGCCTCGGCTGTGAGTGTCCGATTGTGGATCACCCTCCACATGTCTTTAGAGGTTGACGGTGGCTACAGGTCGGCATAGGTGTCCCGGCTGTGCGTTGTGTATTCGCGGGGATATGGACCGCGCAAGACGGCGATTTGGTTTAAGGAAACAGAGTATTGGCGCTATCGCTGTGATTTTGTCAGAGTATGAAGATCGGTCGGCGGTTTTCAAATACGTGCTGCCTCGGCTGTGGATACCCGTTTATTATTCTGCTTATATGGGTAGTTAGAGGACGTCGCGACCGTGTATTCAAAATAAGAATCCCCGCTGTGCGTTCCATTTCCGGGTAGATATGGCGCGCGTAATAGGGCCCCTGCGACCTACTTTGACCGCGTGGTGCCTCGGCTGTGGACCTCGCATCCAGGATCCACTCGGATAGGTTTGTAGAAGTGGACTTGGACTACAATTAGATATGAGGTTCCCGGCTGTGCGTTGTGTTTTCGCGGAGATATGGACCGCGCAAAACGGGTATTTGGTTTAAGGATTTTTCGCTGTGATTTTGTCAGAGTATGAAGATCGATCGGCGGTTTTCAAACACGCGCTGCATCGGCTGTGTGTATCCGTTTATTATTCATCTTATATGGGTGGTTAGAGGACTTCCAGCTTGACAACTGGGCATGAGTATCCCCGCTGTGCGTTCTATTTCCGGGTAGATATGGCGCGCGTAATATGGTCCCTGCGACCTACTTTGACCGCGTCGTGC
>NW_027466711.1:0-28788 GCF_050575085.1 Anarhichas minor
ACTAATCAAATCACAATTACTTAGATTTCACAGAATCTGCACAGGACAGAATGATTTCAAGGAAGCGGTCACAATTCTATTTCGAGCATTGTCCACTAGGGGGTACTCTAGGACCTTCTGTAGAAAGGGCCTCAAATCATTTCTGGAGGTTAAACCTACAGCACTTACTTCAAGCCTTCCACTCATCACCACCTACTCTCCGTCCACCAAGAAATTATCCAACCAACTCAGAATCAACTTCAATACGTGCATCAAAGGGTCTCCCACCCTAAGTAATCACAGTATCATACCAGCGTTCAGAAGGAATAAAAACTTACAGGATCACTTAGTAAAGGCTAAAATACAACCACTTTTAAAACCAAGGCCCACAGTACAAAAAGATTACTTTAGACATAGACAGTGGCTCTGTAATAACAGCACAGGGGAAATATTTAAAATCCTAACCAGAGGAGACCCTTTCACCAAAAACTGTGTTTACAATATTTCATGCACAAAGTGTAAATTACAATATGTGGGTGAAACTGGCAATATGCTTTCCACACGCTTTGCACAACACAAGTACAACATTACCAAGAGAAAGAAGACTGATACACCACTAGTTAGACACTTTCTCTTACATGGACTGGAAGCACTCACAACAACAGTCGTCGAGACTAACGCCTGCTGGACCACGGCACAGAGGAAGAAGGCCGAGATGAGATGGATCGCTAAACTCGGGACCAAGGACCCACAGGGTTTGAACGAACATTGAGGGATTCGGAGCATGGCTCTGTGATGGACAGTGCACCGGGGGCTGGACTGTATTTACAGCACTCTCCCATAACCCGAACCCAAACCTGACCAGCCAGTGCCTCCTTTGCTTTGTTTCTTTTCCCTTTGATGTTTGTATATTTCCCTCATTCCTGATCCTGCGCCTAACTCTAACCTTATCTTCTCTCAACCCGGACCTCACCTTCAACCTGACCTAAACCTAATTTGGACCTACTTTAACCTTAACCCTGACCTCACCTTTAAACCTAATTTGGACCTACTTTAACCTTAACCCTGACCTCACCTTCAACCTGACCTAAACCTAATTTGGACCTACTTTAACCTTAACCCTGACCTCACCGTCAGCCTGACCTAAACCTAATTTGGACCCACTTTAACCTTAACTCTGACCTCACCTCAACCCGGACCCAGACCTAAACACAACCACTTACTTACCTGAAGCCCAACCCAAAGGTTTTTTCCTAAACTTAACCTCCTTGTAAGAGCCCTAAACTCAACCTTACAGTTTAGGCCTCTTCACTATCAGTGTTAAATACTTACCTGTTAAATACTTACCTGTAAAATACTTACCTGCTATTATGGTCAAGGGTTTCCACCTCCTGTCTGTACAAATGTGACATATATTTGTGTATTTTACAAATGTTGAGTTCCAAAGGTATGCCAGAACATTATATTGGTTAAATGCACTGAAGCTTATTACCTGTTCCAAAGTTATGCCAGAACATTATATTGGTTAAATGCACTGAAGCTTATTACCTGTTCCAAAGTTATGCCAGAACATTATATTGGTTAAATGCACTGAAGCTTATTACCTGTTCCTAAGTTATGCCAGAACATTATATTGGTTAAATGCACTGAAGCTTATTACCTTTTCCACACACACACACAAATTGCAAACATGGTTTATGTGTGCATATATATATATATTCATTTTTTACATGTTTAATGGTTGCATGTTATGTTACAAAGGAAAAAGGATGTAAATAACTGCTGACCGTAAAGTTAGGTCTAATTTTACGTCTTCACGTAAAGTGACGTTTGACCTCTGACCTGTTGTAAAGCCAACCTTGGCTTCCGGTCCCTCCTTTTTCAAGCGGGTTCGCTGAGTAAGTTGACTCGCGGCATCACGCTCTTCACAATCAATTAGTTTTATACAATTTATCAGCCTGAAGAAGATTTAATATAAATCGAAACGTTGCTGTATCATTTTTTATTTTTTCATTCATTTTATTTGCTTCACTGTTTGGCCAAAATAAATAGTCCAAAGTGCTTCTGTAACTTTTTCCTGGCCTACAAAACACACACGGGGCTAGCTTAGCATGAGCTACCACGGACGACTGAACAGAGAGGAATGGACCACGGTGACCTACAAGAGGGGCCGCCATGGAAGGTATCGCAGCCCTGAGCGAGACATCTATCCCACTGCCACGTACAGAGGTAGGGACAGATCCCAGCACTACCGCGGAGCTCCCGCTAATGATGGAGGTAGGAGAGCGGACATTAGCGCACGGAGGGGACGCGCTCCTGAACTTCGCCAGGACGCCCCCAGTTCGCCCCACCGCCGCAGGTCGCCTTCCCGTCACCGACGCAGAACCTACGCTTCCGTGACCAGGACGGGCCTGCCCGTCCACGACCGGGTCTCTCCCCGACGCAACCAGCCTCGTCAGGACCGACTAGAGCCATCGCTGCATCGGCGCGAAAGACGCTTGCCCGACACGGTGAACAGACACAGAGACAGCTACAGCGCATCGCGGAAACGCAGGGATGAGCCCTACTACAGACCGGACCCTCCACGCGGAGGTTACATGGTTCGCAGAGGGGATTCTCCGAGCCGCTTTCGTGAGGACTACGGAAGACGCAACTCGCCACTTCGCGTCAATTATGGAGAGGAGAGCCGACGACGCGCGGAGCCGCAACAGGTGCCCAGACGCAGAGACGCGCCCAGGCGCAGAGACGCGCACATACGACAGATCAACACTGAAGATAGGAGGAGGGAGAACCACCCACAAGTCAAGACTCGTAATCAACCTGAAGTGAGAGATCGAGATGAGAATAAAACAAGGTCAGATGATCCAGACTTTGCCCTCAAATGCCACATCTTACACAGAACAATCAAGGCATTTCACCACTTCTCTAATGTGAGTACTGAAAAAACTCCAGTGTCAATTGACAAAATGACGAAACAGTTAACCATTTTGATTAAACCTGCAGTACCTAACACACAGACATCACAACTGATTGAGGGCAACGCCAAAAACTGGGCACACACGACACTCGTCATTCTCCGTAACCACTATGAACAGGTTATTGAAAAAGAAATAGGTGAACTGCACATATTAGAGTCACCTGAGTGGCATGCCCCGTTCGAAATAGCGTCTAACTGGGCTAAGAGACATTTCGGCCGCAGATTGACGCCTGAAACACTGACCGAGACTGAAGAGATCATCACGGCGGAACTGACACGACTGCAGGAGCAGACTGACACACACATGCACACACCGGAGATTTCAGCCCCCCGAGTCGGCGCGAAGAGAGACCTCCCACCACAAGGTCGGGGCTCTGGCGCAGCTACAGCTTCGGGTCTGACCACAGCCTTGCTGCACGCTGCTGCCACGGACATGTCCCCCCGTGCACTTCAGACGCCAGCACACACTCCGGTCCCCACAACACTGGAGGATGGGTGGACTTCTCACAGTCGGCCTCTCTCCGCAGCGAGGTCAGAGCCATCTCTGCGCGTGGTTGAGGACACACCAGAGGAGGACCTCTTCACAGCCACTCCTCTACAGCACCTTCCACTACCTCAGAGGATCCGCAGGATGTTTCCCTTCACTTTGGGTGACGCATCACAGCCCACCCAGTCTCCATCTTCCAGCACACACACACCCACACAGGGGAATGGCTGCGTCTCACACGACACAAGCTCCATTGATGAACTCTCGCCGACTCACAGCACCATCCTCCCAGAGGAGGAGACCAGGGTGAGTGAGGCTGGTCCTCCCAGCGGGGGTCCCATCGCCCCGACACTCAGATCTACTGAAACGTTGCACACAGCAGTGCAGACCCTGCTTACCCCGGCAGCCGGCACGGGAGTACTCCTCACACCCCACACAGCGGGCCCCTTTCGCCCTTCAAGACACATGACGTCGTCCAGAAAGCTAAAAGAATGGCATCTTAACATCCACAAAAAACATGTCATCATGGGAGACTCAAATGTGTCTACTCTGCCACCACACACCATAACTGACCTTCAGATCGATTCGTTTCCAGGGGCCAACTTCAGGAACGCTGAGGGCATTCTGCAAAACACTACAACACACGTCACGGTGGAGAAGATCATCATGTCCTTCGGAATCTGCAATCGGGACCAAAAGACTAAAGAGACGTCCATCAAGCAACTGCAGAGCATGCTGAGAGTGGCTAAAACTACCTTTCCCCAGGCTCGGATCATCATCCCACAAATTAACTTTTCCAACAGCCTGACAGAGAAGGAGAAACATAACTTAACACAGCTCAACACATACATTGCACTACTGGGTGAGTACATTCCTATGTTACCCAGCACACAATTCAAAACTGAAGCAGACAATGTTCATTGGACAAATGAGACCGGAAAAATCATATTTGACCACTGGTGCGCACATTTAAATTAAGTATCCCCATAAGCCTGCCGCTACAGGAGGGGAACAAATCGGTTATCAATTTAACCAAGAATGTAAAATTGACCACTGAACAGATATCTCTGCTGTCCCGGGGACTCAATTTTATTCCCACTCAGGGCACTAATAGGGATCTGATCCCACAAACCAAGTATGATGTACAACAATATCACAGAACACTCAGATTAGCGGCCTACTACGAGCATAAGCCTCCTACTAAAAGACTTCCGTTTATTCACAAGTCAACATGGACTCCTCCAAAAACTGTAATTCCACCAGAAATTGATAATATCATCAGAGCGGACGACAGATATTTTGACACCAAATTTAAAGTTCACCAAATTCCTCCTAATCTTAGCAATTCTGAAATTCTGGCCCTCAAACAATTAAAAGACAATAAACAGATTGTCATCAAACCGGCAGATAAAGGGAGTGCCATAGTAATTTTGGATAGAGAACAATATTTGTGGGAAGGCTACAGACAACTGAAGGATGAGAAATATTATATTCAATTAGATAAACCTATCTATCTGGACACCATCCCCTTAGTTAATAAAATCATCCAATCTTTACACGACAAAAGATTTATTAACACTAAACAGAAGCACTACCTGATAGGGGACTCCACACCCAGAGCCAGAATCTTTTATATGCTCCCTAAGATCCACAAAGATCCCAGTAAATGGAGCTTACCTCATCAAATTCCACCAGGCCGTCCTATTGTCTCAGACTGCAGCAGCGAGACCTACCACACGGCGGAGTATTTGGACCACTTTTTAAATCCTCTTTCAATCACACATCCCAGCTATATTAAAGACACTTATCATTTCGTGAACATAGTAAAGAAACTGAAGATTCCTGAAGAAGCCATCCTCTTTACCTTAGATATTGAGAGCTTATACACCAACATAGACATTGAAGAGGGATTACAGGCTATAAAAAACGCCTTCCAAAAACAGCGTAACATAAAGAGGCCTGATAAAGAGCTACTGGAATTACTGAAGATTAATCTGACCAGAAATGATTTCCAATTCAACGAGGAATGGTTCTTACAAATTAAAGGAACAGCCATGGGCAAAAAATTCGCACCAGCTTATGCCAATATCTTCATGGCTGAATGGGAGACTACAGCACTGCAGGCATGTGAAAAAAAGCCGCTCCATTATTATAGATACCTCGATGATATCTGGGGGGTGTGGACCCATAACCAACTAGAATTTGAGAGCTTCCTAAATACCCTCAATACCCACAGGGACTCGATTAAAATTAAATCAACGAGCAGTCTGAAGTCGGTGGATTTTCTGGACACGACAATTTTTAAAGGAAACAATTTCCAAAAAAATCAATGTTTAGATATCAAAGTGTTCTTTAAAGAAACAGACACACATGCTCTCCTCCACAAGACCAGTTTCCATCCCAAACATACGTACGCGGGACTAATCAAATCACAATTACTTAGATTTCACAGAATCTGCACAGGACAGAATGATTTCAAGGAAGCGGTCACAATTCTATTTCGAGCATTGTCCACTAGGGGGTACTCTAGGACCTTCTGTAGAAAGGGCCTCAAATCATTTCTGGAGGTTAAACCTACAGCACTTACTTCAAGCCTTCCACTCATCACCACCTACTCTCCGTCCACCAAGAAATTATCCAACCAACTCAGAATCAACTTCAATACGTGCATCAAAGGGTCTCCCACCCTAAGTAATCACAGTATCATACCAGCGTTCAGAAGGAATAAAAACTTACAGGATCACTTAGTAAAGGCTAAAATACAACCACTTTTAAAACCAAGGCCCACAGTACAAAAAGATTACTTTAGACATAGACAGTGGCTCTGTAATAACAGCACAGGGGAAATATTTAAAATCCTAACCAGAGGAGACCCTTTCACCAAAAACTGTGTTTACAATATTTCATGCACAAAGTGTAAATTACAATATGTGGGTGAAACTGGCAATATGCTTTCCACACGCTTTGCACAACACAAGTACAACATTACCAAGAGAAAGAAGACTGATACACCACTAGTTAGACACTTTCTCTTACATGGACTGGAAGCACTCACAACAACAGTCGTCGAGACTAACGCCTGCTGGACCACGGCACAGAGGAAGAAGGCCGAGATGAGATGGATCGCTAAACTCGGGACCAAGGACCCACAGGGTTTGAACGAACATTGAGGGATTCGGAGCATGGCTCTGTGATGGACAGTGCACCGGGGGCTGGACTGTATTTACAGCACTCTCCCATAACCCGAACCCAAACCTGACCAGCCAGTGCCTCCTTTGCTTTGTTTCTTTTCCCTTTGATGTTTGTATATTTCCCTCATTCCTGATCCTGCGCCTAACTCTAACCTTATCTTCTCTCAACCCGGACCTCACCTTCAACCTGACCTAAACCTAATTTGGACCTACTTTAACCTTAACCCTGACCTCACCTTTAAACCTAATTTGGACCTACTTTAACCTTAACCCTGACCTCACCTTCAACCTGACCTAAACCTAATTTGGACCTACTTTAACCTTAACCCTGACCTCACCGTCAGCCTGACCTAAACCTAATTTGGACCCACTTTAACCTTAACTCTGACCTCACCTCAACCCGGACCCAGACCTAAACACAACCACTTACTTACCTGAAGCCCAACCCAAAGGTTTTTTCCTAAACTTAACCTCCTTGTAAGAGCCCTAAACTCAACCTTACAGTTTAGGCCTCTTCACTATCAGTGTTAAATACTTACCTGTTAAATACTTACCTGTAAAATACTTACCTGCTATTATGGTCAAGGGTTTCCACCTCCTGTCTGTACAAATGTGACATATATTTGTGTATTTTACAAATGTTGAGTTCCAAAGGTATGCCAGAACATTATATTGGTTAAATGCACTGAAGCTTATTACCTGTTCCAAAGTTATGCCAGAACATTATATTGGTTAAATGCACTGAAGCTTATTACCTGTTCCAAAGTTATGCCAGAACATTATATTGGTTAAATGCACTGAAGCTTATTACCTGTTCCTAAGTTATGCCAGAACATTATATTGGTTAAATGCACTGAAGCTTATTACCTTTTCCACACACACACACAAATTGCAAACATGGTTTATGTGTGCATATATATATATATTCATTTTTTACATGTTTAATGGTTGCATGTTATGTTACAAAGGAAAAAGGATGTAAATAACTGCTGACCGTAAAGTTAGGTCTAATTTTACGTCTTCACGTAAAGTGACGTTTGACCTCTGACCTGTTGTAAAGCCAACCTTGGCTTCCGGTCCCTCCTTTTTCAAGCGGGTTCGCTGAGTAAGTTGACTCGCGGCATCACGCTCTTCACAATCAATTAGTTTTATACAATTTATCAGCCTGAAGAAGATTTAATATAAATCGAAACGTTGCTGTATCATTTTTTATTTTTTCATTCATTTTATTTGCTTCACTGTTTGGCCAAAATAAATAGTCCAAAGTGCTTCTGTAACTTTTTCCTGGCCTACAAAACACACACGGGGCTAGCTTAGCATGAGCTACCACGGACGACTGAACAGAGAGGAATGGACCACGGTGACCTACAAGAGGGGCCGCCATGGAAGGTATCGCAGCCCTGAGCGAGACATCTATCCCACTGCCACGTACAGAGGTAGGGACAGATCCCAGCACTACCGCGGAGCTCCCGCTAATGATGGAGGTAGGAGAGCGGACATTAGCGCACGGAGGGGACGCGCTCCTGAACTTCGCCAGGACGCCCCCAGTTCGCCCCACCGCCGCAGGTCGCCTTCCCGTCACCGACGCAGAACCTACGCTTCCGTGACCAGGACGGGCCTGCCCGTCCACGACCGGGTCTCTCCCCGACGCAACCAGCCTCGTCAGGACCGACTAGAGCCATCGCTGCATCGGCGCGAAAGACGCTTGCCCGACACGGTGAACAGACACAGAGACAGCTACAGCGCATCGCGGAAACGCAGGGATGAGCCCTACTACAGACCGGACCCTCCACGCGGAGGTTACATGGTTCGCAGAGGGGATTCTCCGAGCCGCTTTCGTGAGGACTACGGAAGACGCAACTCGCCACTTCGCGTCAATTATGGAGAGGAGAGCCGACGACGCGCGGAGCCGCAACAGGTGCCCAGACGCAGAGACGCGCCCAGGCGCAGAGACGCGCACATACGACAGATCAACACTGAAGATAGGAGGAGGGAGAACCACCCACAAGTCAAGACTCGTAATCAACCTGAAGTGAGAGATCGAGATGAGAATAAAACAAGGTCAGATGATCCAGACTTTGCCCTCAAATGCCACATCTTACACAGAACAATCAAGGCATTTCACCACTTCTCTAATGTGAGTACTGAAAAAACTCCAGTGTCAATTGACAAAATGACGAAACAGTTAACCATTTTGATTAAACCTGCAGTACCTAACACACAGACATCACAACTGATTGAGGGCAACGCCAAAAACTGGGCACACACGACACTCGTCATTCTCCGTAACCACTATGAACAGGTTATTGAAAAAGAAATAGGTGAACTGCACATATTAGAGTCACCTGAGTGGCATGCCCCGTTCGAAATAGCGTCTAACTGGGCTAAGAGACATTTCGGCCGCAGATTGACGCCTGAAACACTGACCGAGACTGAAGAGATCATCACGGCGGAACTGACACGACTGCAGGAGCAGACTGACACACACATGCACACACCGGAGATTTCAGCCCCCCGAGTCGGCGCGAAGAGAGACCTCCCACCACAAGGTCGGGGCTCTGGCGCAGCTACAGCTTCGGGTCTGACCACAGCCTTGCTGCACGCTGCTGCCACGGACATGTCCCCCCGTGCACTTCAGACGCCAGCACACACTCCGGTCCCCACAACACTGGAGGATGGGTGGACTTCTCACAGTCGGCCTCTCTCCGCAGCGAGGTCAGAGCCATCTCTGCGCGTGGTTGAGGACACACCAGAGGAGGACCTCTTCACAGCCACTCCTCTACAGCACCTTCCACTACCTCAGAGGATCCGCAGGATGTTTCCCTTCACTTTGGGTGACGCATCACAGCCCACCCAGTCTCCATCTTCCAGCACACACACACCCACACAGGGGAATGGCTGCGTCTCACACGACACAAGCTCCATTGATGAACTCTCGCCGACTCACAGCACCATCCTCCCAGAGGAGGAGACCAGGGTGAGTGAGGCTGGTCCTCCCAGCGGGGGTCCCATCGCCCCGACACTCAGATCTACTGAAACGTTGCACACAGCAGTGCAGACCCTGCTTACCCCGGCAGCCGGCACGGGAGTACTCCTCACACCCCACACAGCGGGCCCCTTTCGCCCTTCAAGACACATGACGTCGTCCAGAAAGCTAAAAGAATGGCATCTTAACATCCACAAAAAACATGTCATCATGGGAGACTCAAATGTGTCTACTCTGCCACCACACACCATAACTGACCTTCAGATCGATTCGTTTCCAGGGGCCAACTTCAGGAACGCTGAGGGCATTCTGCAAAACACTACAACACACGTCACGGTGGAGAAGATCATCATGTCCTTCGGAATCTGCAATCGGGACCAAAAGACTAAAGAGACGTCCATCAAGCAACTGCAGAGCATGCTGAGAGTGGCTAAAACTACCTTTCCCCAGGCTCGGATCATCATCCCACAAATTAACTTTTCCAACAGCCTGACAGAGAAGGAGAAACATAACTTAACACAGCTCAACACATACATTGCACTACTGGGTGAGTACATTCCTATGTTACCCAGCACACAATTCAAAACTGAAGCAGACAATGTTCATTGGACAAATGAGACCGGAAAAATCATATTTGACCACTGGTGCGCACATTTAAATTAAGTATCCCCATAAGCCTGCCGCTACAGGAGGGGAACAAATCGGTTATCAATTTAACCAAGAATGTAAAATTGACCACTGAACAGATATCTCTGCTGTCCCGGGGACTCAATTTTATTCCCACTCAGGGCACTAATAGGGATCTGATCCCACAAACCAAGTATGATGTACAACAATATCACAGAACACTCAGATTAGCGGCCTACTACGAGCATAAGCCTCCTACTAAAAGACTTCCGTTTATTCACAAGTCAACATGGACTCCTCCAAAAACTGTAATTCCACCAGAAATTGATAATATCATCAGAGCGGACGACAGATATTTTGACACCAAATTTAAAGTTCACCAAATTCCTCCTAATCTTAGCAATTCTGAAATTCTGGCCCTCAAACAATTAAAAGACAATAAACAGATTGTCATCAAACCGGCAGATAAAGGGAGTGCCATAGTAATTTTGGATAGAGAACAATATTTGTGGGAAGGCTACAGACAACTGAAGGATGAGAAATATTATATTCAATTAGATAAACCTATCTATCTGGACACCATCCCCTTAGTTAATAAAATCATCCAATCTTTACACGACAAAAGATTTATTAACACTAAACAGAAGCACTACCTGATAGGGGACTCCACACCCAGAGCCAGAATCTTTTATATGCTCCCTAAGATCCACAAAGATCCCAGTAAATGGAGCTTACCTCATCAAATTCCACCAGGCCGTCCTATTGTCTCAGACTGCAGCAGCGAGACCTACCACACGGCGGAGTATTTGGACCACTTTTTAAATCCTCTTTCAATCACACATCCCAGCTATATTAAAGACACTTATCATTTCGTGAACATAGTAAAGAAACTGAAGATTCCTGAAGAAGCCATCCTCTTTACCTTAGATATTGAGAGCTTATACACCAACATAGACATTGAAGAGGGATTACAGGCTATAAAAAACGCCTTCCAAAAACAGCGTAACATAAAGAGGCCTGATAAAGAGCTACTGGAATTACTGAAGATTAATCTGACCAGAAATGATTTCCAATTCAACGAGGAATGGTTCTTACAAATTAAAGGAACAGCCATGGGCAAAAAATTCGCACCAGCTTATGCCAATATCTTCATGGCTGAATGGGAGACTACAGCACTGCAGGCATGTGAAAAAAAGCCGCTCCATTATTATAGATACCTCGATGATATCTGGGGGGTGTGGACCCATAACCAACTAGAATTTGAGAGCTTCCTAAATACCCTCAATACCCACAGGGACTCGATTAAAATTAAATCAACGAGCAGTCTGAAGTCGGTGGATTTTCTGGACACGACAATTTTTAAAGGAAACAATTTCCAAAAAAATCAATGTTTAGATATCAAAGTGTTCTTTAAAGAAACAGACACACATGCTCTCCTCCACAAGACCAGTTTCCATCCCAAACATACGTACGCGGGACTAATCAAATCACAATTACTTAGATTTCACAGAATCTGCACAGGACAGAATGATTTCAAGGAAGCGGTCACAATTCTATTTCGAGCATTGTCCACTAGGGGGTACTCTAGGACCTTCTGTAGAAAGGGCCTCAAATCATTTCTGGAGGTTAAACCTACAGCACTTACTTCAAGCCTTCCACTCATCACCACCTACTCTCCGTCCACCAAGAAATTATCCAACCAACTCAGAATCAACTTCAATACGTGCATCAAAGGGTCTCCCACCCTAAGTAATCACAGTATCATACCAGCGTTCAGAAGGAATAAAAACTTACAGGATCACTTAGTAAAGGCTAAAATACAACCACTTTTAAAACCAAGGCCCACAGTACAAAAAGATTACTTTAGACATAGACAGTGGCTCTGTAATAACAGCACAGGGGAAATATTTAAAATCCTAACCAGAGGAGACCCTTTCACCAAAAACTGTGTTTACAATATTTCATGCACAAAGTGTAAATTACAATATGTGGGTGAAACTGGCAATATGCTTTCCACACGCTTTGCACAACACAAGTACAACATTACCAAGAGAAAGAAGACTGATACACCACTAGTTAGACACTTTCTCTTACATGGACTGGAAGCACTCACAACAACAGTCGTCGAGACTAACGCCTGCTGGACCACGGCACAGAGGAAGAAGGCCGAGATGAGATGGATCGCTAAACTCGGGACCAAGGACCCACAGGGTTTGAACGAACATTGAGGGATTCGGAGCATGGCTCTGTGATGGACAGTGCACCGGGGGCTGGACTGTATTTACAGCACTCTCCCATAACCCGAACCCAAACCTGACCAGCCAGTGCCTCCTTTGCTTTGTTTCTTTTCCCTTTGATGTTTGTATATTTCCCTCATTCCTGATCCTGCGCCTAACTCTAACCTTATCTTCTCTCAACCCGGACCTCACCTTCAACCTGACCTAAACCTAATTTGGACCTACTTTAACCTTAACCCTGACCTCACCTTTAAACCTAATTTGGACCTACTTTAACCTTAACCCTGACCTCACCTTCAACCTGACCTAAACCTAATTTGGACCTACTTTAACCTTAACCCTGACCTCACCGTCAGCCTGACCTAAACCTAATTTGGACCCACTTTAACCTTAACTCTGACCTCACCTCAACCCGGACCCAGACCTAAACACAACCACTTACTTACCTGAAGCCCAACCCAAAGGTTTTTTCCTAAACTTAACCTCCTTGTAAGAGCCCTAAACTCAACCTTACAGTTTAGGCCTCTTCACTATCAGTGTTAAATACTTACCTGTTAAATACTTACCTGTAAAATACTTACCTGCTATTATGGTCAAGGGTTTCCACCTCCTGTCTGTACAAATGTGACATATATTTGTGTATTTTACAAATGTTGAGTTCCAAAGGTATGCCAGAACATTATATTGGTTAAATGCACTGAAGCTTATTACCTGTTCCAAAGTTATGCCAGAACATTATATTGGTTAAATGCACTGAAGCTTATTACCTGTTCCAAAGTTATGCCAGAACATTATATTGGTTAAATGCACTGAAGCTTATTACCTGTTCCTAAGTTATGCCAGAACATTATATTGGTTAAATGCACTGAAGCTTATTACCTTTTCCACACACACACACAAATTGCAAACATGGTTTATGTGTGCATATATATATATATTCATTTTTTACATGTTTAATGGTTGCATGTTATGTTACAAAGGAAAAAGGATGTAAATAACTGCTGACCGTAAAGTTAGGTCTAATTTTACGTCTTCACGTAAAGTGACGTTTGACCTCTGACCTGTTGTAAAGCCAACCTTGGCTTCCGGTCCCTCCTTTTTCAAGCGGGTTCGCTGAGTAAGTTGACTCGCGGCATCACGCTCTTCACAATCAATTAGTTTTATACAATTTATCAGCCTGAAGAAGATTTAATATAAATCGAAACGTTGCTGTATCATTTTTTATTTTTTCATTCATTTTATTTGCTTCACTGTTTGGCCAAAATAAATAGTCCAAAGTGCTTCTGTAACTTTTTCCTGGCCTACAAAACACACACGGGGCTAGCTTAGCATGAGCTACCACGGACGACTGAACAGAGAGGAATGGACCACGGTGACCTACAAGAGGGGCCGCCATGGAAGGTATCGCAGCCCTGAGCGAGACATCTATCCCACTGCCACGTACAGAGGTAGGGACAGATCCCAGCACTACCGCGGAGCTCCCGCTAATGATGGAGGTAGGAGAGCGGACATTAGCGCACGGAGGGGACGCGCTCCTGAACTTCGCCAGGACGCCCCCAGTTCGCACCCACCGCCGCAGGTCGCCTTCCCGTCACCGACGCAGAACCTACGCTTCCGTGACCAGGACGGGCCTGCCCGTCCACGACCGGGTCTCTCCCCGACGCAACCAGCCTCGTCAGGACCGACTAGAGCCATCGCTGCATCGGCGCGAAAGACGCTTGCCCGACACGGTGAACAGACACAGAGACAGCTACAGCGCATCGCGGAAACGCAGGGATGAGCCCTACTACAGACCGGACCCTCCACGCGGAGGTTACATGGTTCGCAGAGGGGATTCTCCGAGCCGCTTTCGTGAGGACTACGGAAGACGCAACTCGCCACTTCGCGTCAATTATGGAGAGGAGAGCCGACGACGCGCGGAGCCGCAACAGGTGCCCAGACGCAGAGACGCGCCCAGGCGCAGAGACGCGCACATACGACAGATCAACACTGAAGATAGGAGGAGGGAGAACCACCCACAAGTCAAGACTCGTAATCAACCTGAAGTGAGAGATCGAGATGAGAATAAAACAAGGTCAGATGATCCAGACTTTGCCCTCAAATGCCACATCTTACACAGAACAATCAAGGCATTTCACCACTTCTCTAATGTGAGTACTGAAAAAACTCCAGTGTCAATTGACAAAATGACGAAACAGTTAACCATTTTGATTAAACCTGCAGTACCTAACACACAGACATCACAACTGATTGAGGGCAACGCCAAAAACTGGGCACACACGACACTCGTCATTCTCCGTAACCACTATGAACAGGTTATTGAAAAAGAAATAGGTGAACTGCACATATTAGAGTCACCTGAGTGGCATGCCCCGTTCGAAATAGCGTCTAACTGGGCTAAGAGACATTTCGGCCGCAGATTGACGCCTGAAACACTGACCGAGACTGAAGAGATCATCACGGCGGAACTGACACGACTGCAGGAGCAGACTGACACACACATGCACACACCGGAGATTTCAGCCCCCCGAGTCGGCGCGAAGAGAGACCTCCCACCACAAGGTCGGGGCTCTGGCGCAGCTACAGCTTCGGGTCTGACCACAGCCTTGCTGCACGCTGCTGCCACGGACATGTCCCCCCGTGCACTTCAGACGCCAGCACACACTCCGGTCCCCACAACACTGGAGGATGGGTGGACTTCTCACAGTCGGCCTCTCTCCGCAGCGAGGTCAGAGCCATCTCTGCGCGTGGTTGAGGACACACCAGAGGAGGACCTCTTCACAGCCACTCCTCTACAGCACCTTCCACTACCTCAGAGGATCCGCAGGATGTTTCCCTTCACTTTGGGTGACGCATCACAGCCCACCCAGTCTCCATCTTCCAGCACACACACACCCACACAGGGGAATGGCTGCGTCTCACACGACACAAGCTCCATTGATGAACTCTCGCCGACTCACAGCACCATCCTCCCAGAGGAGGAGACCAGGGTGAGTGAGGCTGGTCCTCCCAGCGGGGGTCCCATCGCCCCGACACTCAGATCTACTGAAACGTTGCACACAGCAGTGCAGACCCTGCTTACCCCGGCAGCCGGCACGGGAGTACTCCTCACACCCCACACAGCGGGCCCCTTTCGCCCTTCAAGACACATGACGTCGTCCAGAAAGCTAAAAGAATGGCATCTTAACATCCACAAAAAACATGTCATCATGGGAGACTCAAATGTGTCTACTCTGCCACCACACACCATAACTGACCTTCAGATCGATTCGTTTCCAGGGGCCAACTTCAGGAACGCTGAGGGCATTCTGCAAAACACTACAACACACGTCACGGTGGAGAAGATCATCATGTCCTTCGGAATCTGCAATCGGGACCAAAAGACTAAAGAGACGTCCATCAAGCAACTGCAGAGCATGCTGAGAGTGGCTAAAACTACCTTTCCCCAGGCTCGGATCATCATCCCACAAATTAACTTTTCCAACAGCCTGACAGAGAAGGAGAAACATAACTTAACACAGCTCAACACATACATTGCACTACTGGGTGAGTACATTCCTATGTTACCCAGCACACAATTCAAAACTGAAGCAGACAATGTTCATTGGACAAATGAGACCGGAAAAATCATATTTGACCACTGGTGCGCACATTTAAATTAAGTATCCCCATAAGCCTGCCGCTACAGGAGGGGAACAAATCGGTTATCAATTTAACCAAGAATGTAAAATTGACCACTGAACAGATATCTCTGCTGTCCCGGGGACTCAATTTTATTCCCACTCAGGGCACTAATAGGGATCTGATCCCACAAACCAAGTATGATGTACAACAATATCACAGAACACTCAGATTAGCGGCCTACTACGAGCATAAGCCTCCTACTAAAAGACTTCCGTTTATTCACAAGTCAACATGGACTCCTCCAAAAACTGTAATTCCACCAGAAATTGATAATATCATCAGAGCGGACGACAGATATTTTGACACCAAATTTAAAGTTCACCAAATTCCTCCTAATCTTAGCAATTCTGAAATTCTGGCCCTCAAACAATTAAAAGACAATAAACAGATTGTCATCAAACCGGCAGATAAAGGGAGTGCCATAGTAATTTTGGATAGAGAACAATATTTGTGGGAAGGCTACAGACAACTGAAGGATGAGAAATATTATATTCAATTAGATAAACCTATCTATCTGGACACCATCCCCTTAGTTAATAAAATCATCCAATCTTTACACGACAAAAGATTTATTAACACTAAACAGAAGCACTACCTGATAGGGGACTCCACACCCAGAGCCAGAATCTTTTATATGCTCCCTAAGATCCACAAAGATCCCAGTAAATGGAGCTTACCTCATCAAATTCCACCAGGCCGTCCTATTGTCTCAGACTGCAGC
Organism: Anarhichas minor; assembly: GCF_050575085.1. Taxonomy (NCBI): domain Eukaryota; kingdom Metazoa; phylum Chordata; class Actinopteri; order Perciformes; family Anarhichadidae; genus Anarhichas; species Anarhichas minor. Next base: position 16,890 of record NW_027466711.1, read on the forward strand.
AGCGAGACCTACCACACGGCGGAGTATTTGGACCACTTTTTAAATCCTCTTTCAATCACACATCCCAGCTATATTAAAGACACTTATCATTTCGTGAACATAGTAAAGAAACTGAAGATTCCTGAAGAAGCCATCCTCTTTACCTTAGATATTGAGAGCTTATACACCAACATAGACATTGAAGAGGGATTACAGGCTATAAAAAACGCCTTCCAAAAACAGCGTAACATAAAGAGGCCTGATAAAGAGCTACTGGAATTACTGAAGATTAATCTGACCAGAAATGATTTCCAATTCAACGAGGAATGGTTCTTACAAATTAAAGGAACAGCCATGGGCAAAAAATTCGCACCAGCTTATGCCAATATCTTCATGGCTGAATGGGAGACTACAGCACTGCAGGCATGTGAAAAAAAGCCGCTCCATTATTATAGATACCTCGATGATATCTGGGGGGTGTGGACCCATAACCAACTAGAATTTGAGAGCTTCCTAAATACCCTCAATACCCACAGGGACTCGATTAAAATTAAATCAACGAGCAGTCTGAAGTCGGTGGATTTTCTGGACACGACAATTTTTAAAGGAAACAATTTCCAAAAAAATCAATGTTTAGATATCAAAGTGTTCTTTAAAGAAACAGACACACATGCTCTCCTCCACAAGACCAGTTTCCATCCCAAACATACGTACGCGGGACTAATCAAATCACAATTACTTAGATTTCACAGAATCTGCACAGGACAGAATGATTTCAAGGAAGCGGTCACAATTCTATTTCGAGCATTGTCCACTAGGGGGTACTCTAGGACCTTCTGTAGAAAGGGCCTCAAATCATTTCTGGAGGTTAAACCTACAGCACTTACTTCAAGCCTTCCACTCATCACCACCTACTCTCCGTCCACCAAGAAATTATCCAACCAACTCAGAATCAACTTCAATACGTGCATCAAAGGGTCTCCCACCCTAAGTAATCACAGTATCATACCAGCGTTCAGAAGGAATAAAAACTTACAGGATCACTTAGTAAAGGCTAAAATACAACCACTTTTAAAACCAAGGCCCACAGTACAAAAAGATTACTTTAGACATAGACAGTGGCTCTGTAATAACAGCACAGGGGAAATATTTAAAATCCTAACCAGAGGAGACCCTTTCACCAAAAACTGTGTTTACAATATTTCATGCACAAAGTGTAAATTACAATATGTGGGTGAAACTGGCAATATGCTTTCCACACGCTTTGCACAACACAAGTACAACATTACCAAGAGAAAGAAGACTGATACACCACTAGTTAGACACTTTCTCTTACATGGACTGGAAGCACTCACAACAACAGTCGTCGAGACTAACGCCTGCTGGACCACGGCACAGAGGAAGAAGGCCGAGATGAGATGGATCGCTAAACTCGGGACCAAGGACCCACAGGGTTTGAACGAACATTGAGGGATTCGGAGCATGGCTCTGTGATGGACAGTGCACCGGGGGCTGGACTGTATTTACAGCACTCTCCCATAACCCGAACCCAAACCTGACCAGCCAGTGCCTCCTTTGCTTTGTTTCTTTTCCCTTTGATGTTTGTATATTTCCCTCATTCCTGATCCTGCGCCTAACTCTAACCTTATCTTCTCTCAACCCGGACCTCACCTTCAACCTGACCTAAACCTAATTTGGACCTACTTTAACCTTAACCCTGACCTCACCTTTAAACCTAATTTGGACCTACTTTAACCTTAACCCTGACCTCACCTTCAACCTGACCTAAACCTAATTTGGACCTACTTTAACCTTAACCCTGACCTCACCGTCAGCCTGACCTAAACCTAATTTGGACCCACTTTAACCTTAACTCTGACCTCACCTCAACCCGGACCCAGACCTAAACACAACCACTTACTTACCTGAAGCCCAACCCAAAGGTTTTTTCCTAAACTTAACCTCCTTGTAAGAGCCCTAAACTCAACCTTACAGTTTAGGCCTCTTCACTATCAGTGTTAAATACTTACCTGTTAAATACTTACCTGTAAAATACTTACCTGCTATTATGGTCAAGGGTTTCCACCTCCTGTCTGTACAAATGTGACATATATTTGTGTATTTTACAAATGTTGAGTTCCAAAGGTATGCCAGAACATTATATTGGTTAAATGCACTGAAGCTTATTACCTGTTCCAAAGTTATGCCAGAACATTATATTGGTTAAATGCACTGAAGCTTATTACCTGTTCCAAAGTTATGCCAGAACATTATATTGGTTAAATGCACTGAAGCTTATTACCTGTTCCTAAGTTATGCCAGAACATTATATTGGTTAAATGCACTGAAGCTTATTACCTTTTCCACACACACACACAAATTGCAAACATGGTTTATGTGTGCATATATATATATATTCATTTTTTACATGTTTAATGGTTGCATGTTATGTTACAAAGGAAAAAGGATGTAAATAACTGCTGACCGTAAAGTTAGGTCTAATTTTACGTCTTCACGTAAAGTGACGTTTGACCTCTGACCTGTTGTAAAGCCAACCTTGGCTTCCGGTCCCTCCTTTTTCAAGCGGGTTCGCTGAGTAAGTTGACTCGCGGCATCACGCTCTTCACAATCAATTAGTTTTATACAATTTATCAGCCTGAAGAAGATTTAATATAAATCGAAACGTTGCTGTATCATTTTTTATTTTTTCATTCATTTTATTTGCTTCACTGTTTGGCCAAAATAAATAGTCCAAAGTGCTTCTGTAACTTTTTCCTGGCCTACAAAACACACACGGGGCTAGCTTAGCATGAGCTACCACGGACGACTGAACAGAGAGGAATGGACCACGGTGACCTACAAGAGGGGCCGCCATGGAAGGTATCGCAGCCCTGAGCGAGACATCTATCCCACTGCCACGTACAGAGGTAGGGACAGATCCCAGCACTACCGCGGAGCTCCCGCTAATGATGGAGGTAGGAGAGCGGACATTAGCGCACGGAGGGGACGCGCTCCTGAACTTCGCCAGGACGCCCCCAGTTCGCCCCACCGCCGCAGGTCGCCTTCCCGTCACCGACGCAGAACCTACGCTTCCGTGACCAGGACGGGCCTGCCCGTCCACGACCGGGTCTCTCCCCGACGCAACCAGCCTCGTCAGGACCGACTAGAGCCATCGCTGCATCGGCGCGAAAGACGCTTGCCCGACACGGTGAACAGACACAGAGACAGCTACAGCGCATCGCGGAAACGCAGGGATGAGCCCTACTACAGACCGGACCCTCCACGCGGAGGTTACATGGTTCGCAGAGGGGATTCTCCGAGCCGCTTTCGTGAGGACTACGGAAGACGCAACTCGCCACTTCGCGTCAATTATGGAGAGGAGAGCCGACGACGCGCGGAGCCGCAACAGGTGCCCAGACGCAGAGACGCGCCCAGGCGCAGAGACGCGCACATACGACAGATCAACACTGAAGATAGGAGGAGGGAGAACCACCCACAAGTCAAGACTCGTAATCAACCTGAAGTGAGAGATCGAGATGAGAATAAAACAAGGTCAGATGATCCAGACTTTGCCCTCAAATGCCACATCTTACACAGAACAATCAAGGCATTTCACCACTTCTCTAATGTGAGTACTGAAAAAACTCCAGTGTCAATTGACAAAATGACGAAACAGTTAACCATTTTGATTAAACCTGCAGTACCTAACACACAGACATCACAACTGATTGAGGGCAACGCCAAAAACTGGGCACACACGACACTCGTCATTCTCCGTAACCACTATGAACAGGTTATTGAAAAAGAAATAGGTGAACTGCACATATTAGAGTCACCTGAGTGGCATGCCCCGTTCGAAATAGCGTCTAACTGGGCTAAGAGACATTTCGGCCGCAGATTGACGCCTGAAACACTGACCGAGACTGAAGAGATCATCACGGCGGAACTGACACGACTGCAGGAGCAGACTGACACACACATGCACACACCGGAGATTTCAGCCCCCCGAGTCGGCGCGAAGAGAGACCTCCCACCACAAGGTCGGGGCTCTGGCGCAGCTACAGCTTCGGGTCTGACCACAGCCTTGCTGCACGCTGCTGCCACGGACATGTCCCCCCGTGCACTTCAGACGCCAGCACACACTCCGGTCCCCACAACACTGGAGGATGGGTGGACTTCTCACAGTCGGCCTCTCTCCGCAGCGAGGTCAGAGCCATCTCTGCGCGTGGTTGAGGACACACCAGAGGAGGACCTCTTCACAGCCACTCCTCTACAGCACCTTCCACTACCTCAGAGGATCCGCAGGATGTTTCCCTTCACTTTGGGTGACGCATCACAGCCCACCCAGTCTCCATCTTCCAGCACACACACACCCACACAGGGGAATGGCTGCGTCTCACACGACACAAGCTCCATTGATGAACTCTCGCCGACTCACAGCACCATCCTCCCAGAGGAGGAGACCAGGGTGAGTGAGGCTGGTCCTCCCAGCGGGGGTCCCATCGCCCCGACACTCAGATCTACTGAAACGTTGCACACAGCAGTGCAGACCCTGCTTACCCCGGCAGCCGGCACGGGAGTACTCCTCACACCCCACACAGCGGGCCCCTTTCGCCCTTCAAGACACATGACGTCGTCCAGAAAGCTAAAAGAATGGCATCTTAACATCCACAAAAAACATGTCATCATGGGAGACTCAAATGTGTCTACTCTGCCACCACACACCATAACTGACCTTCAGATCGATTCGTTTCCAGGGGCCAACTTCAGGAACGCTGAGGGCATTCTGCAAAACACTACAACACACACGTCACGGTGGAGAAGATCATCATGTCCTTCGGAATCTGCAATCGGGACCAAAAGACTAAAGAGACGTCCATCAAGCAACTGCAGAGCATGCTGAGAGTGGCTAAAACTACCTTTCCCCAGGCTCGGATCATCATCCCACAAATTAACTTTTCCAACAGCCTGACAGAGAAGGAGAAACATAACTTAACACAGCTCAACACATACATTGCACTACTGGGTGAGTACATTCCTATGTTACCCAGCACACAATTCAAAACTGAAGCAGACAATGTTCATTGGACAAATGAGACCGGAAAAATCATATTTGACCACTGGTGCGCACATTTAAATTAAGTATCCCCATAAGCCTGCCGCTACAGGAGGGGAACAAATCGGTTATCAATTTAACCAAGAATGTAAAATTGACCACTGAACAGATATCTCTGCTGTCCCGGGGACTCAATTTTATTCCCACTCAGGGCACTAATAGGGATCTGATCCCACAAACCAAGTATGATGTACAACAATATCACAGAACACTCAGATTAGCGGCCTACTACGAGCATAAGCCTCCTACTAAAAGACTTCCGTTTATTCACAAGTCAACATGGACTCCTCCAAAAACTGTAATTCCACCAGAAATTGATAATATCATCAGAGCGGACGACAGATATTTTGACACCAAATTTAAAGTTCACCAAATTCCTCCTAATCTTAGCAATTCTGAAATTCTGGCCCTCAAACAATTAAAAGACAATAAACAGATTGTCATCAAACCGGCAGATAAAGGGAGTGCCATAGTAATTTTGGATAGAGAACAATATTTGTGGGAAGGCTACAGACAACTGAAGGATGAGAAATATTATATTCAATTAGATAAACCTATCTATCTGGACACCATCCCCTTAGTTAATAAAATCATCCAATCTTTACACGACAAAAGATTTATTAACACTAAACAGAAGCACTACCTGATAGGGGACTCCACACCCAGAGCCAGAATCTTTTATATGCTCCCTAAGATCCACAAAGATCCCAGTAAATGGAGCTTACCTCATCAAATTCCACCAGGCCGTCCTATTGTCTCAGACTGCAGCAGCGAGACCTACCACACGGCGGAGTATTTGGACCACTTTTTAAATCCTCTTTCAATCACACATCCCAGCTATATTAAAGACACTTATCATTTCGTGAACATAGTAAAGAAACTGAAGATTCCTGAAGAAGCCATCCTCTTTACCTTAGATATTGAGAGCTTATACACCAACATAGACATTGAAGAGGGATTACAGGCTATAAAAAACGCCTTCCAAAAACAGCGTAACATAAAGAGGCCTGATAAAGAGCTACTGGAATTACTGAAGATTAATCTGACCAGAAATGATTTCCAATTCAACGAGGAATGGTTCTTACAAATTAAAGGAACAGCCATGGGCAAAAAATTCGCACCAGCTTATGCCAATATCTTCATGGCTGAATGGGAGACTACAGCACTGCAGGCATGTGAAAAAAAGCCGCTCCATTATTATAGATACCTCGATGATATCTGGGGGGTGTGGACCCATAACCAACTAGAATTTGAGAGCTTCCTAAATACCCTCAATACCCACAGGGACTCGATTAAAATTAAATCAACGAGCAGTCTGAAGTCGGTGGATTTTCTGGACACGACAATTTTTAAAGGAAACAATTTCCAAAAAAATCAATGTTTAGATATCAAAGTGTTCTTTAAAGAAACAGACACACATGCTCTCCTCCACAAGACCAGTTTCCATCCCAAACATACGTACGCGGGACTAATCAAATCACAATTACTTAGATTTCACAGAATCTGCACAGGACAGAATGATTTCAAGGAAGCGGTCACAATTCTATTTCGAGCATTGTCCACTAGGGGGTACTCTAGGACCTTCTGTAGAAAGGGCCTCAAATCATTTCTGGAGGTTAAACCTACAGCACTTACTTCAAGCCTTCCACTCATCACCACCTACTCTCCGTCCACCAAGAAATTATCCAACCAACTCAGAATCAACTTCAATACGTGCATCAAAGGGTCTCCCACCCTAAGTAATCACAGTATCATACCAGCGTTCAGAAGGAATAAAAACTTACAGGATCACTTAGTAAAGGCTAAAATACAACCACTTTTAAAACCAAGGCCCACAGTACAAAAAGATTACTTTAGACATAGACAGTGGCTCTGTAATAACAGCACAGGGGAAATATTTAAAATCCTAACCAGAGGAGACCCTTTCACCAAAAACTGTGTTTACAATATTTCATGCACAAAGTGTAAATTACAATATGTGGGTGAAACTGGCAATATGCTTTCCACACGCTTTGCACAACACAAGTACAACATTACCAAGAGAAAGAAGACTGATACACCACTAGTTAGACACTTTCTCTTACATGGACTGGAAGCACTCACAACAACAGTCGTCGAGACTAACGCCTGCTGGACCACGGCACAGAGGAAGAAGGCCGAGATGAGATGGATCGCTAAACTCGGGACCAAGGACCCACAGGGTTTGAACGAACATTGAGGGATTCGGAGCATGGCTCTGTGATGGACAGTGCACCGGGGGCTGGACTGTATTTACAGCACTCTCCCATAACCCGAACCCAAACCTGACCAGCCAGTGCCTCCTTTGCTTTGTTTCTTTTCCCTTTGATGTTTGTATATTTCCCTCATTCCTGATCCTGCGCCTAACTCTAACCTTATCTTCTCTCAACCCGGACCTCACCTTCAACCTGACCTAAACCTAATTTGGACCTACTTTAACCTTAACCCTGACCTCACCTTTAAACCTAATTTGGACCTACTTTAACCTTAACCCTGACCTCACCTTCAACCTGACCTAAACCTAATTTGGACCTACTTTAACCTTAACCCTGACCTCACCGTCAGCCTGACCTAAACCTAATTTGGACCCACTTTAACCTTAACTCTGACCTCACCTCAACCCGGACCCAGACCTAAACACAACCACTTACTTACCTGAAGCCCAACCCAAAGGTTTTTTCCTAAACTTAACCTCCTTGTAAGAGCCCTAAACTCAACCTTACAGTTTAGGCCTCTTCACTATCAGTGTTAAATACTTACCTGTTAAATACTTACCTGTAAAATACTTACCTGCTATTATGGTCAAGGGTTTCCACCTCCTGTCTGTACAAATGTGACATATATTTGTGTATTTTACAAATGTTGAGTTCCAAAGGTATGCCAGAACATTATATTGGTTAAATGCACTGAAGCTTATTACCTGTTCCAAAGTTATGCCAGAACATTATATTGGTTAAATGCACTGAAGCTTATTACCTGTTCCAAAGTTATGCCAGAACATTATATTGGTTAAATGCACTGAAGCTTATTACCTGTTCCTAAGTTATGCCAGAACATTATATTGGTTAAATGCACTGAAGCTTATTACCTTTTCCACACACACACACAAATTGCAAACATGGTTTATGTGTGCATATATATATATATTCATTTTTTACATGTTTAATGGTTGCATGTTATGTTACAAAGGAAAAAGGATGTAAATAACTGCTGACCGTAAAGTTAGGTCTAATTTTACGTCTTCACGTAAAGTGACGTTTGACCTCTGACCTGTTGTAAAGCCAACCTTGGCTTCCGGTCCCTCCTTTTTCAAGCGGGTTCGCTGAGTAAGTTGACTCGCGGCATCACGCTCTTCACAATCAATTAGTTTTATACAATTTATCAGCCTGAAGAAGATTTAATATAAATCGAAACGTTGCTGTATCATTTTTTATTTTTTCATTCATTTTATTTGCTTCACTGTTTGGCCAAAATAAATAGTCCAAAGTGCTTCTGTAACTTTTTCCTGGCCTACAAAACACACACGGGGCTAGCTTAGCATGAGCTACCACGGACGACTGAACAGAGAGGAATGGACCACGGTGACCTACAAGAGGGGCCGCCATGGAAGGTATCGCAGCCCTGAGCGAGACATCTATCCCACTGCCACGTACAGAGGTAGGGACAGATCCCAGCACTACCGCGGAGCTCCCGCTAATGATGGAGGTAGGAGAGCGGACATTAGCGCACGGAGGGGACGCGCTCCTGAACTTCGCCAGGACGCCCCCAGTTCGCCCCACCGCCGCAGGTCGCCTTCCCGTCACCGACGCAGAACCTACGCTTCCGTGACCAGGACGGGCCTGCCCGTCCACGACCGGGTCTCTCCCCGACGCAACCAGCCTCGTCAGGACCGACTAGAGCCATCGCTGCATCGGCGCGAAAGACGCTTGCCCGACACGGTGAACAGACACAGAGACAGCTACAGCGCATCGCGGAAACGCAGGGATGAGCCCTACTACAGACCGGACCCTCCACGCGGAGGTTACATGGTTCGCAGAGGGGATTCTCCGAGCCGCTTTCGTGAGGACTACGGAAGACGCAACTCGCCACTTCGCGTCAATTATGGAGAGGAGAGCCGACGACGCGCGGAGCCGCAACAGGTGCCCAGACGCAGAGACGCGCCCAGGCGCAGAGACGCGCACATACGACAGATCAACACTGAAGATAGGAGGAGGGAGAACCACCCACAAGTCAAGACTCGTAATCAACCTGAAGTGAGAGATCGAGATGAGAATAAAACAAGGTCAGATGATCCAGACTTTGCCCTCAAATGCCACATCTTACACAGAACAATCAAGGCATTTCACCACTTCTCTAATGTGAGTACTGAAAAAACTCCAGTGTCAATTGACAAAATGACGAAACAGTTAACCATTTTGATTAAACCTGCAGTACCTAACACACAGACATCACAACTGATTGAGGGCAACGCCAAAAACTGGGCACACACGACACTCGTCATTCTCCGTAACCACTATGAACAGGTTATTGAAAAAGAAATAGGTGAACTGCACATATTAGAGTCACCTGAGTGGCATGCCCCGTTCGAAATAGCGTCTAACTGGGCTAAGAGACATTTCGGCCGCAGATTGACGCCTGAAACACTGACCGAGACTGAAGAGATCATCACGGCGGAACTGACACGACTGCAGGAGCAGACTGACACACACATGCACACACCGGAGATTTCAGCCCCCCGAGTCGGCGCGAAGAGAGACCTCCCACCACAAGGTCGGGGCTCTGGCGCAGCTACAGCTTCGGGTCTGACCACAGCCTTGCTGCACGCTGCTGCCACGGACATGTCCCCCCGTGCACTTCAGACGCCAGCACACACTCCGGTCCCCACAACACTGGAGGATGGGTGGACTTCTCACAGTCGGCCTCTCTCCGCAGCGAGGTCAGAGCCATCTCTGCGCGTGGTTGAGGACACACCAGAGGAGGACCTCTTCACAGCCACTCCTCTACAGCACCTTCCACTACCTCAGAGGATCCGCAGGATGTTTCCCTTCACTTTGGGTGACGCATCACAGCCCACCCAGTCTCCATCTTCCAGCACACACACACCCACACAGGGGAATGGCTGCGTCTCACACGACACAAGCTCCATTGATGAACTCTCGCCGACTCACAGCACCATCCTCCCAGAGGAGGAGACCAGGGTGAGTGAGGCTGGTCCTCCCAGCGGGGGTCCCATCGCCCCGACACTCAGATCTACTGAAACGTTGCACACAGCAGTGCAGACCCTGCTTACCCCGGCAGCCGGCACGGGAGTACTCCTCACACCCCACACAGCGGGCCCCTTTCGCCCTTCAAGACACATGACGTCGTCCAGAAAGCTAAAAGAATGGCATCTTAACATCCACAAAAAACATGTCATCATGGAGACTCAAATGTGTCTACTCTGGCCACCACACACCATAACTGACCTTCAGATCGATTCGTTTCCAGGGGCCAACTTCAGGAACGCTGAGGGCATTCTGCAAAACACTACAACACACGTCACGGTGGAGAAGATCATCATGTCCTTCGGAATCTGCAATCGGGACCAAAAGACTAAAGAGACGTCCATCAAGCAACTGCAGAGCATGCTGAGAGTGGCTAAAACTACCTTTCCCCAGGCTCGGATCATCATCCCACAAATTAACTTTTCCAACAGCCTGACAGAGAAGGAGAAACATAACTTAACACAGCTCAACACATACATTGCACTACTGGGTGAGTACATTCCTATGTTACCCAGCACACAATTCAAAACTGAAGCAGACAATGTTCATTGGACAAATGAGACCGGAAAAATCATATTTGACCACTGGTGCGCACATTTAAATTAAGTATCCCCATAAGCCTGCCGCTACAGGAGGGGAACAAATCGGTTATCAATTTAACCAAGAATGTAAAATTGACCACTGAACAGATATCTCTGCTGTCCCGGGGACTCAATTTTATTCCCACTCAGGGCACTAATAGGGATCTGATCCCACAAACCAAGTATGATGTACAACAATATCACAGAACACTCAGATTAGCGGCCTACTACGAGCATAAGCCTCCTACTAAAAGACTTCCGTTTATTCACAAGTCAACATGGACTCCTCCAAAAACTGTAATTCCACCAGAAATTGATAATATCATCAGAGCGGACGACAGATATTTTGACACCAAAATTTAAAGTTCACCAAATTCCTCCTAATCTTAGCAATTCTGAAATTCTGGCCCTCAAACAATTAAAAGACAATAAACAGATTGTCATCAAACCGGCAGATAAAGGGAGTGCCATAGTAATTTTGGATAGAGAACAATATTTGTGGGAAGGCTACAGACAACTGAAGGATGAGAAATATTATATTCAATTAGATAAACCTATCTATCTGGACACCATCCCCTTAGTTAATAAAATCAACCAATCTTTACACGACAAAAGATTTATTAACACTAAACAGAAGCACTACCTGATAGGGGACTCCACACCCAGAGCCAGAATCTTTTATATGCTCCCTAAGATCCACAAAGATCCCAGTAAATGGAGCTTACCTCATCAAATTCCCTCAGGCCGTCCTATTGTCTCAGACTGCAGCAGCGAGACCTACCACACGGCGGAGTATTTGGACCACTTTTTAAATCCTCTTTCAATCACACATCCCAGCTATATTAAAGACACTTATCATTTCGTGAACATAGTAAAGAAACTGAAGATTCCTGAAGAAGCCATCCTCTTTAACCTTAGATATTGAGAGCTTATACACCAAC
>NW_027466712.1:0-20000 GCF_050575085.1 Anarhichas minor
AGAGAGAGAGAGAGAGAGAGAGGGAGAGAGAGAGAGAGAGAGGAGCAGAGTTTGGGTTAGAGAGGAGATAATTAAGAGCATCATTTCCACACAGTGTGGACCTCAGTGCTGAATCCTCCAAACATGAGGACCTGCATCCTTTTTTACCCACAATCCCTTCTGTTTTCTAAGTGTTGGTGTGTGTTGGGAGCCCTGCTCACAAACCTCACTGAGACGTTTACTCTAAACCGGTGAAAACCGTCGTTCACGGTGAATCAGAGGCTGTGAACGCAGCCGTTCAGTGACGGCTCAGAATACGCAGTCATTAGTGGATGAAACGGTCACAGCTGCAGACCTTCAACAGTGAACGCTTCATTGACTACAGTGGTGAAGAAAAGCAGAACCTGATCACAGACTGATCATTGTGAACCCTTCACATGAACCTAATGCTGTAAACATCCCACACGCTGTCACATTCAACCTCTTCTTCCACACATCTCTACCATGAACAGGTTGAACAGTACATGTCATCATGAATAATAATACATATGAAGTAGTGTTCATCCTCTGAAAGCTGGGAACCCGGAGATTCACTTGAGATGCAGCTGCATGTCAAGTTTAAATAGAAGAATCATTGAATTAATTTGAATAAACTGTCTTTGAGACATTTTAATGGAAGTACACGATGGTCATTTCCATGCTTTATTATTATTATATATATTATATATATATATATATAATAATATTTTGTCTCATAAGTTGTCTACATTGTTTCCTCTTCATAACTTTTGAAACAGATTTCTTTCCCCACTCATAGAAGCACATAGTACTGTTTCCTCATCGGAGACATCAGAGACCGACCAGGAAGTGATTGATAGAGTTCAACATTAGAGGAGAGATATTTATGTCACTGTCTCTTTAAGACCAGTTCTTCACAGCTGCAGGATTCACTACGTCACAGCAACTCTGAACGTCCTCATCATATATGAATATGAATGCTTTAGTCCAGGAGACAGAGCGTCGGAGTAATGAGGACGAACATGTGTTGAGAGGGAAACGTTTTAATTAGCGATGAGACGCACGCACACACACACGCACACACACACACACGCACACACACACACACACACACACACACACACACACACACACACACACACACACACACACACACACGCACACACACGGTCGAGATCTCGTCATGTTTAATTCATCGTAAGAACACCGAAGCAACATCAACCCGACTTCCCAGAATAGTCGCCAGCGAGGGTGTGTGTGTGTGTGTGTGTGTGTGTGTGTGTGAGAGCTGAAATATGTATCTTATGCCTATCATCATCCTAATCTTTTAATGCCCTCAGAGAGTTCTCTCACACACATTTGTAATTATAAATGATGCTGGACAGCCCTGTGTGTGTGTGTGTGTGTGTGTGTGTGTGTGTGTGTGTGTGTGTGTGTGTGTGTGTGTGTGTGTGTGTGTGTGTGTGTGTGTGTGTGTGTGTGTTGCTGCTGCAGTTTTCCATCTGGTCTCATATCAGCTTTGTATTTATGTATGTTTTTAACTGGTCCATATGGATATGATTATCTGGAAACTGCTGTTTCTTTGAAGGATACAATGTTTCTTTCTGCAGAAGCCAAAGTGATGAAGTTCAGTTAATGTCCCAGAATGCCGAGCAGCCGTACGAGAGCTCAGTTCTGAATCAATAATCAGGTAATGAAAGAAGAAGCAGATTCAGATTCAGCGCTGACGCTCTTGTTTGCGTTGGTTTGTGAGTGATGATGCTAAACAGCTCTCGGGAACGTTTCTGCCAAATCACTTTTAAAATGTCAGAAAATAGAAAAGCTGAGAAGTTACAGTGAAGAACTTTGACCTGGTTCTGAAGAAGATGGTCTGTTTCTATAGAGTTATAGCAGAGACCAGTTCACCATGGACAGACCCAGATCCTCCAGCGGAGACCGGTGCACCGTGGACAGTTAGGTTCAAGGAACCTCTAGACTGTGGGGAAACCTCATGTAATCCTGCCGCTTACACAAAGAGAACCGGTTTCAATTATAAACAAAGCATTTAATACATCTCATGCTTTACAGTTACACCGAATATGACCTGCTCACCCCAGAACAACGTTACCACCCACCCAGTGGTACAGGAGCAAGAGAACGGAATTTCTTTATCCCCCGCCTTACATAGTTCAAAAAACCTCCCATAATGTCCGTAGTTCCTATTGGCTAAATCCAGTTGGCTCCTCCTCCTCGCAGGACCCTCGCACGGGTATGACCTGTAATTGCCTGTCTAGAAATCTATCTGTCCCTTACTCCCAACATACTATTCTTTACAGTTTAAAACATTCAATGACTGTCTTTTATGGCTTAACACTTCTATGGTAAACATTCTATATAAAGATAAAGATTTGCAACTTTTGGCAAAAACCTTCACAAGTTTCACAAGCATAGAGCTAAAGGTGCTACAAATTCTACTAAGATACACTTCTAACTACAAATCACTTGTAACTACAAATTCTAAAACACTTCTACAATTATGAATCTTCTAATTATGTATTCCAAGACACTTCTAATTATGATTTCTTATTTATGAATCATTAAACACTTCTATTATAATTTCCTAAAACATAGTTCTAAACCCAAATTTCCTACAGGACAGACCCAGATCCTCCAGCAGACACCGGTTCTCCTCTCTGGGAGTCAACACCGACACCACGCTGCTGGAGACCCAGGACGTATTGCTGGACCCACTGGAGGGAAGAGAGGCACGGGAGAACCAGAACCAGGACTGAGAGGGTCAGACTGTCAGACCCTGCTGCAGTAGAATGAGAGGTTTTCTAAAGGGAGTCTCAGAAACACTACCACCTTAGTCCACAGGGACCAACAGAACCAACACTAAGTTAAAGTCACACAGCGTCACACAGTCTGCAGTGAGAACTCTTCATGTGGGTTTTATTTATCAGATATCATGATTGACACAACAACGTCCCAGTTGTCTCTGACACGCTCTGTCCCTCACGTCCCTGTCTCCTGTTCCTGATCCATCAAATACTCAATGATTTACAGACTTTGTACCTTTTTATGATGAAGGCAGCTCGGTCCCAATCAGATGAGTAGATGGAAGCTTTCCTTGAATGTCAAGAGTATTTGTCTCTGTTCACTTATTTGATTTCAACACGCGCTCCGTGACATCACGGCTCTTATGAGAGCGTTTAATCAGAGCTGCAAGCGCCCACAAAACACACAGAGCCGATGATGAACTCACTCTGATTGGCTGTTTACTCAAGTAGAGGTTTATTGGATCCATTTTTAAGAGCTAATTCTGGTAATGTGTGGACAGCAATACGTGTGTGTGTGTGTGTGTGTGTGTGTGTGTGTGTGTGTGTGTGTGTGTGTGTGTGTGTGTGTGTGAGGCTTTTAAATGCAATAACTAAAAAGCAGAGATGTATATCAAGCCCTCATAAAAACACAGCGACAGTAAACAGCTTGATGGAACATCAGCTGACAGGATGAAAGTTCATGAACAGAACTGTTGATCGGACACAGAACGCATCGTCATGAGAGCGGTGCAGATCTAAAGCACGTCGGCGTTTGTTTTGTCTCCGGTTGTCTTCATGACGTCATGATTTTTAAAATCTAGTTTAGTCTTGATGGGTTCTCAAGATGACCGACTCTTTAAACCAGAACTCAGTGAAATGAAATCATTAGAAAACTAATTAATACGACATCATGGAAGGTTGTAACGAGCCCAGCTGGGCCGATTTAAGGATTTCCAAACTTCCATTCTACCTTTTTCTCTGCTCTTTTTCATCCTCCTCCTCACCTGACTCCTCCTCCTCTCAAATAACATTTAATATTCTTAGTATTCCAGACGAAATGTACTTTAATCTACAGTTACAAGTTATAAAGGTTATTCTCAGCGCTGTCCACAGAGTCTTAAAGTCCAATGACTGTTTCCAAAGGTAACGATGCTGTTCCTTCTCCAAATGTTTCCCATGCTGCCCTTCACACACACACACACACACACACACACACACACACACACGCACACACACACACAATAATAGCTGCC
Source organism: Anarhichas minor (assembly GCF_050575085.1). Classification (NCBI taxonomy): domain Eukaryota; kingdom Metazoa; phylum Chordata; class Actinopteri; order Perciformes; family Anarhichadidae; genus Anarhichas; species Anarhichas minor. The sequence goes on from NW_027466712.1 coordinate 4,049, forward strand.
TAAACACACAAACACTGTCCATTTTCTACCTGGTGCAAACGGTCACGCTGCCATCTGGGCCTCAGTTTGCCTTCATGCCCCGATGCCCCCGTGTGTGTGTGTGTGTGTGTGTGTGTGTGTGTGTGTGTGTGTGTGTGTGAGACTAACAGAGTTCAGTTCATAGCGGATTAGAATAATATTCTACATTGAGGTCTGAACCAGAATCTGACCCACATCACACCTGCAGCTCCGTCTCTACAGACGCATGTGAGTTGATCAAACTGCACTTCAATTCATATTCTAGCTGAGATCTCAAAGTCCCCAAATATGTCAGACTGACGTTTGGGAAGATGATGCACAAGAGTTATAGAATGTTTCCATCTGGAGGAATATGTGCAGTAGATAGTTAGTGTGAGCAAGGAGAGGTTGAATACTCGGTCCATTTAGTAGCCGTTCTGGAGCTTTCAAATCCTGCTTAATGACCTTCATCACCACATGGACTGTGCCTCTCAGTTGTCCCCGCCCCCTCAAAGGCAGCCGGGCCAATCACCATCTCATGGCAGAAACAGTCACGAGATGTGAGTCCAGTCATTTATGGATGATGATGATGATTATGAATGAAGAAGAACAGTTTTGTTCATTCATTTTTCGTCTTGTGTCTGGATCTCCAGGTGATGCTGAGGTTCACTTTTACACGTTAGCTTCTACCTTCATCCTTTCAACCTGTTTCCATCCTGAATAATCCTCCAAACTCACACTAGATAACATGTAATCAGTGAGTGACGGAGCAGCCAAGGGACAATGGTTCCATTGCATTCTCCATTGTGAACATTAGTGAACAAACCAGCCCCATGCTGAGGCTCCGTACAGACTGAATGGACCTGATGGTGTGTAACAAGAGGCTCACATGTCGTTCTATCTGTGATGGAACAGTTCAAACAGAAGAAACTACTTCTGGAATATGCAATGACTGCAGCTCTGTTCCCTCTCTGTGGAAGCAGGTGATGAAGCCGGACTGAGATCAGTTTGAACTTGAAGTAAACATTCTTTATGGTTCAAATGAAAGCATGCAGAGCTGTAAATGCCCCCTCTCATCTTCCTCCCTCTCGCTTTCATCTCGGGTGCGTCGTATATATATATATTCTCGGCCTTCCCATTATCGCTGCTGCTCATCATGCCGGGCTCCTCCCCGTCACCGGGAGAGCGATCGTAAAACACAGAGGCGTGATATTCTGCTCGACACACGGAGACAGACTATTCATATCTGTCAGCTGCAGCGCTGCCCTCGTGTACATTGACTTATGGGAGCTAATACGACATACATATTCCATTATGCAGATGAGTGAGGAGTTCAAAAGCCCCACTTAAAGCTCTGGCTGCATCTCGTTGAGTGGACGTCGTTGGTTGTTGGAGGAGATGCAGACAGCCAGAGACCTGTGTTAGAGTAACGGACATCTTTCACCTCTGAACAGGGCGTCCAGGACGTCTGTAGTTCAGCTCCGTTACAGTTGTTCACCGTGTTGGATTCAACGAGACATTTCTCTCCTTTTTTTAAATAAATAAAAGGTTGAAGGGAGGAGTGGAGGTTAAAGAAAGAAAGAGGAGAGGAGAGGAGGGAGGGGCTGTCAGAGGAGAAAGAGAAGGAAAAAAGAGGAGGTAAAGGTGGAAGAGGGGAGGAAAGAGGAGGCAAGTCAAGGTGTGCAAGAGGAGAGGAGGAAGGATGGAGGGAAAGAGGAGGAGAAAAGATAAGCTTTAGGAAGGTTCAAGGCGTTTAGAGAAGGTGAGAAGGACAGAGGGATGTTTCAAGAGATGTGAAAGAGGAACAAGGAGACGAGGATACAGACTGTGATTGAAGGAGGTGAGGAGGAGAGGAATGAAGGAGGTGAGGAGGAGAGGAAAAGTTTTCTTTGGCAGCACGCTGACAGCAGAGTAATAAATAAATATAGAGAGTGGAGTGTTCATCCTCCCTCTGCTTGATTAGAACAGCTGACCTCTCTCTCTGACACACACACATGACTCACCTGTTGTTTCCATGAACACAATAAAGCTCACAGGAGGTCCGCTGTGATCTTCTGTCGTCCTCCGTCATCTTTTTATCTCGTGTCGTTATCGTTATTGCTCATCAACGTTGGCCTTGTTAAGGTGCAACATGGAAAGTCAGCTTCTAGAGTTCATCCTGTGAGGAGCATGAACGTCTGAAGCTAATGTCATCAGTCAACCCTGTCCAGGTGGTTTAGTTCAGTGTGTCATGATGATGCCATTTTGTTTCCGTCAAACCACCGAATTAGGTTCAGACAACAAAACTACTGAGTTCAGTGAAAGAAAACCTTCATGGTTGAGTTAAAAATAAGTTCATGAAGTAAGTGAGACAAGGTAACATAAGAGCAGAGAAGAAGAACACCGGTCTCCTGGTTAAAGTCCTGTTTGTTTGACTCATCAACTGATCACACATGTGAGTCCTGAGAGGAACGATTTACCAAATCGGTTCCGTTCCTGTTCCATCAAACATCGTCGTCGTAAGGAATCCGACCTTGACGGTGTTCAGCGCTTTGGACTCTGTGAATGTAAATAAGGATGAACCGTGAGAGGCTGCTGCTGTGACGTGGAGGGTGTCTCTGCAGCTTGTGAACAGAATATATACATATATATATATATATGTATATATATACATATATATATATATATATATATATACATATATATATATACATATATACATATATATATATATATGTATATATATACATATATATATATATATATATATATACATATATATATATACATATATATATATATATATATATATATATGTATATATATACATATATACATATATATACATATATATATATATATATATATGTATATATATATATATATATATATATTTTTCATTGTTTTTCATTGTTTGCCGGCTGCAGTAAAGTTTAAGGTGTAACAGCCTCGGGGTTCCTTTCTGACTCACAAAAACACTTTCTTTACTCACTTGATTTGCAAAAACAGTTGATTGTAGAGTCTAGAAAGCAAGTGATGTGACGTTCATTTGCTTTAAGATCAAGACTCTGTGGAGTCAGTGCACTTTGTTCTGCTGGCAGCATCCACTTTACATTTACTAACAGAAAAGAAACACTTAGTGGTTCATTTCTCTGGAGGCTGTGAGTAGACGGGCGTGATGACGTCACCGCTGAGCAAGGCTTTGGTTGTTTAGACAAATGTGACGCATGACGTCTGCTGCTCTGAGAGCAGGAGGGTTGAAGTGTTTCTGGTCTCTCCACAAAGAAAAGGACGGGCACTCTGTGTAATGTTTACACCAGCATAAGAACACCGACTCTCTCCAGCTGCTTGCTACTCATTTGATTCTCCACTCAGAGGTCTCCTGATCAGCGTCGTTGAACTCACTGAGTTATCAGAATCTATCTTAAGACGCTGCTCTTACAAAGCTGAGTTATTGAACGCTCAACCGGAGGATGACGAGTCCCTCCTGCAGAGACGGTGAGTCGTTGTTGTAACCCACTAACAGGCTGTTTTCTTCTCCTCTCTGTGCTCAGAGAGACAGCTGAGGTGGGCGGCCATCGAGAGAACTGAGCTCATGATGCTAAAGTTTGCCAGGTCTTTGTGAAGCTCCGCGTGGGGATCGATCTCTTTGCTGCACACGTGCTGGAAGAAGTAGAGTTCATATATAAATATATCTTTTCTCTATTATCATCGTTTAGCAAATTCCTTGGTGTGATACAAGACGGGTAGATCGTCACAACTCAAGACGATCCTTTATTAGCCCCACAGACAACAAAAGTACAATAAATAATCAAACAGTAAAGTATAATAAATAATCAAACAGTAAAGTATAATAAATAATCAAACAGTAAAGTACAATAAATAATCAAACAGTAAAGTATAATAAATAATCAAACAGTAAAGTATAATAAATAATCAAACAGTAAAGTATAATAAATAATCAAACAGTAAAGTATAATAAATAATCAAACAGTAAAGTACAATAAATAATCAAACAGTAAAGTATAATAAATAATCAAACAGTAAAGTATAATAAATAATCAAACAGTAAAGTATAATAAATAATCAAACAGTAAAGTATAATAAATAATCAAACAGTAAAGTATAATAAATAATCAAACAGTAAAGTATAATAAATAATCAAACAGTAAAGTATAATAAATAATCAAACAGTAAAGTACAATAAATAATCAAACAGTAAAGTACAATAAATAATCAAACAGTAAAGTACAATAAATAATCAAACAGTAAAGTACAATAAATAATCAAACAGTAAAGTACAATAAATAATCAAACCGTAAAGTACAATAAATAATCAAACAGTAAAGTATAATAAATAATCAAACAGTAAAGTATAATAAATAATCAAACAGTAAAGTATAATAAATAATCAAACAGTAAAGTATAATAAATAATCAAACAGTAAAGTATAATAAATAATCAAACAGTAAAGTACAATAAATAATCAAACAGTAAAGTATAATAAATAATCAAACAGTAAAGTACAATAAATAATCAAACAGTAAAGTATAATAAATAATCAAACAGTAAAGTATAATAAATAATCAAACAGTAAAGTATAATAAATAATCAAACAGTAAAGTATAATAAATAATCAAACAGTAAAGTACAATAAATAATCAAACAGTAAAGTATAATAAATAATCAAACAGTAAAGTATAATAAATAATCAAACAGTAAAGTATAATAAATAATCAAACAGTAAAGTATAATAAATAATCAAACAGTAAAGTATAATAAATAATCAAACAGTAAAGTATAATAAATAATCAAACAGTAAAGTACAATAAATAATCAAACAGTAAAGTACAATAAATAATCAAACAGTAAAGTACAATAAATAATCAAACAGTAAAGTACAATAAATAATCAAACAGTAAAGTACAATAAATAATCAAACCGTAAAGTACAATAAATAATCAAACAGTAAAGTATAATAAATAATCAAACAGTAAAGTACAATAAATAATCAAACAGTAAAGTACAATAAATAATCAAACAGTAAAGTACAATAAATAATCAAACAGTAAAGTATAATAAATAATCAAACAGTAAAGTACAATAAATAATCAAACAGTAAAGTACAATAAATAATCAAACAGTAAAGTATAATAAATAATCAAACAGTAAAGTACAATAAATAATCAAACAGTAAAATATAATAAATAATCAAACAGTAAAGTACAATAAATAATCAAACAGTAAAGTATAATAAATAATCAAACAGTAAAGTACAATAAATAATCAAACAGTAAAGTATAATAAATAATCAAACAGTAAAGTACAATAAATAATCAAACAGTAAAGTACAATAAATAATCAAACAGTAAAGTATAATAAATAATCAAACAGTAAAGTACAATAAATAATCAAACAGTAAAATATAATAAATAATCAAACAGTAAAGTACAATAAATAATCAAACAGTAAAGTATAATAAATAATCAAACAGTAAAGTACAATAAATAATCAAACAGTAAAGTATAATAAATAATCAAACAGTAAAGTACAATAAATAATCAAACAGTAAAGTATAATAAATAATCAAACAGTAAAATATAATAAATAATCAAACAGTAAAGTACAATAAATAATCAAACAGTAAAGTACAATAAATAATCAAACAGTAAAGTACAATAAATAATCAAACAGTAAAGTACAATAAATAATCAAACAGTAAAGTACAATAAATAATCAAACAGTAAAGTACAATAAATAATCAAACAGTAAAGTACAATAAATAATCAAACAGTAAAGTACAATAAATAATCAAACAGTAAAGTACAATAAATAATCAAACAGTAAAGTACAATAAATAATCAAACAGTAAAGTACAATAAATAATCAAACAGTAAAGTACAATAAATAATCAAACAGTAAAGTATAATAAATAATCAAACAGTAAAATATAATAAATAATCAAACAGTAAAGTACAATAAATAATCAAACAGTAAAGTACAATAAATAATCAAACAGTAAAGTACAATAAATAATCAAACAGTAAAGTATAATAAATAATCAAACAGTAAAGTACAATAAATAATCAAACAGTAAAGTACAATAAATAATCAAACAGTAAAGTATAATAAATAATCAAACAGTAAAGTACAATAAATAATCAAACAGTAAAGTATAATAAATAATCAAACAGTAAAGTACAATAAATAATCAAACAGTAAAGTACAATAAATAATCAAACAGTAAAGTACAATAAATAATCAAACAGTAAAGTACAATAAATAATCAAACAGTAAAGTATAATAAATAATCAAACAGTAAAATATAATAAATAATCAAACAGTAAAGTACAATAAATAATCAAACAGTAAAGTACAATAAATAATCAAACAGTAAAGTATAATAAATAAGTCAATCGTAAAAACCAATAAAAGCTAAAAATACAATATAATCATGTCCAGCACTGCCTCAGATATCTCGTTGTACTGAAGTGGATTCTTCAAGAGCTCCGTATCGTTTGAAACTTCAAATAGTAAATCATCATCACGTTGAAGCAGAAACATCACGGCAACAATAATTCACTCTAAAGATTCAGATCGTAGATGAAGCCGTAAACATCCAGCTTGATGCATGTTGAGATCATCGTGGTTTGAATCTTCTTCGACCTGTAACGTTCATCCATCAACGCTCCAGACGAGACGCTCACGTTGTCCCAGCACGTCTCTGAACAATGACGTTATTTACTGTAACACCTTTCAAACATAAGATGCAGCTAAAAATAGAACAAAAGATGATGCAGGAAAATGCTTCCTGATGATTTGACGCCTGTCTTGTTAAATTGCTCTGGGACCAGTTTGTTCCAGTTTGTTCCAGTTTGTTCCAGTTTGTTCCAGTTTGTTCCAGTTTGTTCCTTCTTGGGAGTGTTGATGCTCGTCACTTGTCACCAGATAATCCTGATAATTAGTGAAATGTTGTATTATTGGTTATTTGTCGCCTTAATGTTGCTCGTCTTAGTATCTGTTCATCTCATGGATGTATTTAAACCGCTGTACTGCAGCAACAAGCACATTTATATACAGACCTGTATTATAAAAGAGAAGCTTATGAAACCTGACGGGACACAAAGTCACCTTTTACTCTTTTTATTGTGACTTTTTCAACATTGAATGCTTTATATATTTATCAAAATGTCCCGCAGGGCCTTTTAGAAACTTCATTTCTTTCTTTTGCACCATGTCTTCGATGGAGTTATGGTCCAGTTGCCCAGTTTATCCTTCAGGGGGTTTCGTCTGGCTCATGTTGTGTGTTTCGCTGACAGACGAAAATAAATTAATCTGTCAAGCAAAGTGTCACAGAATGTCACATATGCCCAAAAAAGAAAACTGTTAAGTCAGGTAATGGCTATTACACAATACCTCCTGTGACGCTAGCCGACTGTCAAGACCAGGGGGCCAAACATACGGCCCGAGGGCCAAAACTGGCTCGAAAAAGCTCCAATCCAATGAAACGATTGAATATAAAGGCACAGCTGTTCCCATCCTGTCCACCGGGGGTGCTGCTCTTAGTAGAGTCGTGGTAGAGCACGTTCAGACCACGTGATGAAACCCTGTCAGGCTGCTGTTCATGCAGAACATGTCTTTGTGCAGAAGGAGAAAAGTGGACACAGTTTGTCGGCTTGAAAAGAGGAAACTGGAGCAGTTCCTGTTTGTGTGGAGGTAACCGTGCTTCATGTGTTCACGGCAGCTCTCAGAGCTCAATGAAGAGAATATCCGCCGTCTCTGTCGGACTGACGGTGGAGAAAAATACAGAAACATAGAAGAACAGAGAACATGAATGGGCAGGTTTGTTTTTAGTTATTAGCGAGACATCTCAGGCTGTTCATCAGCTGTTCATTCATGAACTGTGACTGAGGGGTTGTTATTTACAGCTCATTGTGCAGGCTGGTCTCATCTAGGAAAAATAAAGCAGCGTAATACGTAGATGTCCTGTGAAATAAACGTTAGTTATCCGAGAAATCATGAGCGAGTATAAAGATGGTAATCACGGGAAGTTTATCTTGAAAAGACTGTCTTCATGTAACGAGCAGGAATCAACACAAAACAATGAGGAGTCACTTTCTGTAGGACATATAATGCTGTTGTACGAGGAAACCTTGTGTTATGTGATGTTTCACTGGTCCCGCCCACTTCAGGTCAAACAATGTATGTGGTCAAGCACAAGGATTAGTTTGACACCACTGGTCAAGAACAAAGCAAAGTAATCTGTTTTTTATCTGTGTTAGGTTAACACGGTGTTTCAGTCCATGTGCAGCAGTAGATACTCAGTAGATACTCAGTATGAGGTACTCAGTAGATACTCAATAGATACTCAGTAGATACTCAGTATGAGGTACTCAGTAGATACTCAGTAGATACTCAGTAGATACTCAGTATGAGGTACTCAGTAGATACTCAGTAGATACTCAGTATGAGGTACTCAGTAGATACTCAGTAGATACTCAGTATGAGGTACTCGGTAGATACTCAGTATGAGGTACTCGGTAGATACTCAGTATGAGGTACTCAGTAGATACTCAGTAGATACTCAGTATGAGGTACTCAGTAGATACTCAGTAGATACTCAGTATGAGGTACTCAGTAGATACTCAGTAGATACTCAGTATGAGGTACTCAGTAGATACTCAGTAGATACTCAGTATGAGGTACTCAGTAGATACTCAGTAGATACTCAGTATGAGGTACTCAGTAGATACTCAGTATGAGGTACTCAGTAGATACTCAGTATGAGGTACTCAGTAGATACTCAGTAGATACTCAGTATGAGGTACTCAGTAGATACTCAGTATGAGGTACTCAGTAGATACTCAGTAGATACTCAGTATGAGGTACTCAGTAGATACTCAGTAGATACTCAGTATGAGGTACTCAGTAGATACTCAGTATGAGGTGCTCAGTAGATACTCAGTAGATACTCAGTATGAGGTACTCAGTAGATACTCAGTAGATACTCAGTATGAGGTACTCAGTAGATACTCAGTAGATACTCAGTATGAGGTACTCAGTAGATACTCAGTATGAGGTACTCAGTAGATACTCAGTAGATACTCAGTATGAGGTACTCAGTAGATACTCAGTATGAGGTACTCAGTAGATACTCAGTAGATACTCAGTATGAGGTACTCAGTAGATACTCAGTAGATACTCAGTATGAGGTACTCAGTAGATACTCATCTGTCTGATGATTGACGGTGAGTTGTGTCGAGGTTCAGTGTCGTAGAGCACTGAGCGTCTCCTCTGGAGACCAGAATCCAAACGCAGTGATGAGCCCTTTTAAATCCGATCCGTCGGGACAGAAGAGACGTACACGACTTGTTTGTCTCCCACCAGCGGCGTCCGTCACCTCTCATTATTAACCAGCAAACAGCGGCGTAACCTTTGGTGTCACCAGCCGAGCAATAAATAATGCAGTGACGGCGGCCGAGGCGGTGACAGGCAGGAATCATTAGCCTTGACGAATGGCGGTTATTATGTCACCTCTACTTACGCGGGTTATTATGGCGCTGCTGGTTATCAAACTCCTCGTGATGAATGTGAATGTGAGGGTGAAGCGGGAGTACTGCGATGTGTGCAGTATGATGATCCGTCTACGTCTTCCAATCAGCGCTCGGCTTCCTTTCTCTCCTCGTGGAGGCATTTATTACACCGAGAAATCCATCTTTATTAAAGAACGCTGAAGCCACATCAGTGTCACTTTATAGTAGCTTAGCTTGAAGCTCCAACACTGACCAGTGTGTGTGGAACGAGGTGCGTTTGAATGGGATTATATAAACAATCATTTGTTCAGAGTCTCAACGAAACACATTTTATAATTTCCACCTTAAATGAGATCTCCCAAACACTGCTGCTGCGGTTAGCAAAAGGCTAAACTATTAGCAACGTGGTCATCTCTCTAGAATAGTCTAATAGTCAGTTCATCGTCTCAAATGAATGAAATATGGATTCTGGCACTTCATCAACAGATCAAATGATATTCTTAAGCTGTAACTTTTTGTTTCTTTGAGCAACATGTAGCGTGACGCGATGAAAGGTCCTCTCAGGCGAGGCCTTCATGACGCAGAGGAGTGAGCTCGAGCTGTTTGTTGCTGTTGTTCTGAGGTGAGATGAGGATGCTGACACGTTAGACTCTGGCTGCTTTATTTCGCTCAGCGGTTTCCCTCGTCTCCACCGACTGGAGGTGAAGGTTGACATCACTGAATAAATGCTGGCAGTTTGGATTCAGAGTTGTTACAGTAATTACACACGTGTGTGTGTGTGTGTGTGTGTTGGTCTGAGCTCTGCCGGTGTCTCGGTGTCTTTTCACCGCATCAATTGACGTTGACAACCGTATCATTTAACTGCTCAGACCGCCGCGGCCTCGCCAGCCTCCTCACATCTTTAGGGCCCGCTTTAGCCGGCCGCCATCTGGTCACACTTTGGGATGATTATCATCGGCGTCCAGAGACTCCATCCACCGCTATCTCAGTTTATTTTACCTCCGTTCCACCTCCAGCCTTCATTCAGCAACCGTAACTAATGTGCAGGGATTGTCCTCGGTGGCGCCGGACAGACAGCAGCTCCTCACAGTGAGCAGAGAGGGAGAGGGAGGACCGTGTGCTTCAACATGCAGCTGTAGCCATTTTGGTTTCGCGAGGTGTTTTGTATTCTGCTGCCTCATCCTTCAGGAAGCGGAGTCAACCGTCCAATAACACGCTGAGCTGCGTTCACATCTGCTTTCTGTTTGGCTGCGTTTTCTGCTGAACAAACAGAGTGTGGCTGATGTGATGAATCCTGCTCAGGAATACTGATGCAGCTACATGCTCTGGACCTTTTCACCGTAGGGATGCTCAGTCCTGGCTGATTACCTGCCCAGCTAACCGGTTCACCTGTTTAACCGGCTAGTAGATCATTAGATTTAGTGCTGTGGCTCCTGGTCGGCAGTTTCTTTCCCATCAAGCAGCAGCTAATTCACACAGTCTGTTGCTGTTTTCTAATAAAAGATGTCTCTCTTTCTCTTCTTGGTGCTGTTGTGCCCGGTCCTCCTGCCCTCCCTCCTCCTCTTCCTGTGGCTTCGACACTAAAGGTAAGCAAAACAAACGCACCTTCTGTCCTGTGCTCATTGTTCCGTGGCTCAACTCTGTCAGATTTGGCGTCTGACAGTTTAATTGACGTCATGTGCACAGCTCACCACAACCTCCCAGATAGCTGCAGTGTGTTGGCTCGACAGTGACTCAGTGCAGCTTGCTACGGGGGGGGGGTGATGAACGATGCCATGACTTGGGCCGACTCCATGGCTCACAAATGGCCCGGAGCTGGCCCGAGTAACACTGACGGGAATCTGCCACGGAGCTGGCTCGTGTCGTGTCCAACTGCACATACGCCACATTTCACACTGACTTTCTTACTAGCAGGCAGGAAGTCAAGCTGAAAGTTTAATGAGTTAGTAGATAACTCAATAGACATGATGTCAAAACATTTTACTGAGTTCATCTTCAGCTAAAGCTAACAGCCCTGCAGTGAAGCCTGCATGAAGGTTAATGTTCACTTTGGAAGCCGTGTTTCCTAAAACTCTCCAGACGAATGAACTGCATTTCGAGAGAAACTTATTTTCTTATTTTCTTGTCAGTACCAGAGAACAGGAAGTGACCATATCTGGACTGAGGAGGAGTGACGTAGAGACGCCGTATACGTCTCTGGTAGAGACCTGTCACTCACTGTGTAGCCCCGCCCTAAAGCATCCCCTGCTTTATGGTCTGTTTGACTCTAAATGGACCATAATGTACTAAATGAACATCATGCTGTATTGAAGAAGACTTGAAACTAGAGATTGAGACCATAAACTCATGTTTACAATGTTTACTGAGGTAATAAATCAAGAGAGAAGTAGAGTCATTTTCTCATAGACTTCTATACAACCAGAGGAGTCGCCCCCTGGTGGCCACTAGAGAGAATGCAGCTTTAACACGTGAAGCTTTGACTTTCTTGTAGCTGCAATAGCACCAGTTCTATCACCACTTCATTGAAAGAACAAACTAAAGGCTTTTCTCTGTGGAAAACGTGTTCTCGCTCTTCTCCAGATTTGGCTTTGATAAGAGTTTGATTGACAGATGATTCATCCAGTCACATGTCACAAGTATTTATATTTCAACAGTCTCCGATGATTTTCTCACATGGTTCTATGTTACGAAATCCAATAAACTGCAGCCTTCACAGTGACCATGAAGATCAACTGTCTCTAAGGTGAAAACATGGTATTAATGTTGGATGAGATGAGTTTTTATTTATTAATTATCTTCTTTGTTGTGTAACTCTCACTGTAGCCGTGTCCAACAAACCCTCCGATGTCTAAAATCCAACACTAACTGAACATGAAGATGTGTTGGTGAGGCTCCTCCTTCACCAGACTCACAGCAGGAACTCTACACGCTCCTAGAAATGAACATGAAGTTAAATGTTCCGGGTGTCACGTCCTCTCTCATCCCGTCTTCAGTCCAGATTTTGGGATTGAAGCTCCCAGGCCGTGCTGAGATTAACTGGTCCTCTCTTCTCCTCTCTTCTCCTCTCTTCTCCTCTCTTCTCCTCTCTTCTCCTCCTCCCCATCAGCTGGAAGTGATTGTTTCTGTGTGAATTATTCTCATACCCGTTTAATAGCGTGGAAATTGATTAAGCAATTAGTGGGGGAGCCACTGTATTTAGATCAAAGTAGATCATCACATTACATCGGGAGAGATTAACATCGCCCGGGGCCAGATCAGAAGGAATGGCTTCAGTAATGGTATCGCAGTAATAACGCTCCTGATTCATCCACTTTAAGTCTTTTATTGTTATTTCTTATGATCAGGGTGTGGCGTTCACTGAACTACTTTTATTTCATACTCAAAACATGTTATATGCAGTTAATAACCCAGATCACGTGTACTGGACGGAGGAGGAGTGACGTAGAGACGGCGTATACGTCTCTGGTCAATCACTGTGTAGCCCCGCCCCTAAAGCATCCCCTGCTTTATGGTCTGTTTGACTCTAAATGGACCATAATGTACTAAATGAACATCATGCTGTATTGAAGAAGACTTGAAACTAGAGATTGAGACCATAAACATCACGTCCAGCTTCACTGTCCCTCCATCACGTCCAGCTTCACTGTCCCTCCATCACGTCCAGCTTTACTGTCCCTCCATCACGTCCAGCTTCACTGTCCCTCCATCACGTCCAGCTTTACTGTCCCTCCATCACGTCCAGCTTCACTGTCCCTCCATCACGTCCAGCTTTACTGTCCCTCCATCACGTCCAGCTTCACTGTCCCTCCATCACGTCCAGCTTTACTGTCCCTCCATCACGTCCAGCTTTACTGTCCCTCCATCACGTCCAGCTTCACTGTCCCTCCATCACGTCCAGCTTTACTGTCCCTCCATCACGTCCAGCTTCACTGTCCCTCCATCACGTCCAGCTTCACTGTCCCTCCATCACGTCCAGCTTTACTGTCCCTCCATCACGTCCAGCTTCACTGTCCCTCCATCACGTCCAGCTTCACTGTCCCTCCATCACGTCCAGCTTTACTGTCCCTCCATCACGTCCAGCTTTACTGTCCCTCCATCACGTCCAGCTTCACTGTCCCTCCATCACGTCCAGCTTCACTGTCCCTCCATCACGTCCAGCTTTACTGTCCCTCCATCACGTCCAGCTTCACTGTCCCTCCATCACGTCCAGCTTCACTGTCCCTCCATCACGTCCAGCTTTACTGTCCCTCCATCACGTCCAGCTTTACTGTCCCTCCATCACGTCCAGCTTCACTGTCCCTCCATCACGTCCAGCTTCACTGTCCCTCCATCACGTCCAGCTTCACTGTCCCTCCATCACGTCCAGCTTTACTGTCCCTCCATCACGTCCAGCTTCACTGTCCCTCCATCACGTCCAGCTTCACTGTCCCTCCATCACGTCCAGCTTCACTGTCCCTCCATCACGTCCAGCTTTACTGTCCCTCCATCACGTCCAGCTTTACTGTCCCTCCATCACGTCCAGCTTCACTGTCCCTCCATCACGTCCAGCTTTACTGTCCCTCCATCACGTCCAGCTTCACTGTCCCTCCATCACGTCCAGCTTCACTGTCCCTCCATCACGTCCAGCTTCACTGTCCCTCCATCACGTCCAGCTTTACTGTCCCTCCATCACGTCCAGCTTCACTGTCCCTCCATCACGTCCAGCTTCACTGTCCCTCCATCACGTCCAGCTTCACTGTCCCTCCATCACGTCCAGCTTCACTGTCCCTCCATCACGTCCAGCTTTACTGTCCCTCCATCACGTCCAGCTTCACTGTCCCTCCATCACGTCCAGCTTCACTGTCCCTCCATCACGTCCAGCTTTACTGTCCCTCCATCACGTCCAGCTTCACTGTCCCTCCATCACGTCCAGCTTCACTGTCCCTCCATCACGTCCAGCTTCACTGTCCCTCCATCACGTCCAGCTTTACTGTCCCTCCATCACGTCCAGCTTTACTGTCCCTCCATCACGTCCAGCTTCACTGTCCCTCCATCACGTCCAGCTTTACTGTCCCTCCATCACGTCCAGCTTCACTGTCCCTCCACCAATCCAGACGTGACATTGTGAAGCGCTCCCGTCTCCTGGGAATCCAGCGTGGACTCTGCTGCAGCTTTCTTTTTGTTCTGCTCGGCTTCCCGAGCATGACAGACGGCATCCGTCTCCCTCCGGCTGTAATCCCTCGTGTTCACTGGTCATTTCATGCAGTTTGATGGGATTACATGAACTGGAGGAGACGAGACAGAGTGCAGATAAACTGCTCATATGCTCTCAGTCTTTGTTTCTGCTCCTGGATATGCAGCAGAGTTTGACTTCAGTAGTAGTTGTTGTTGTTGTTTTGCCCCACAGTTATGGATTCAAACTAACTTTATTCTCCTTGTTATAGTTGAATCATCTAATGCATTATTAACTCACTTTAGCCTTATACAGAGTCTGCTGTATTGATTTCAGTACTTTCATAAACGAGGGATTTTAATATTCAAACATAACTTTTTTGTTTTTTTCACAACCTTTTTCCAGTGAATCATCTCGTTCCTGTTTTTGAAGCTTTTTCGTTCATTGATCTGGCGCTGGTTCAGCCACATGTTGGTGTAATGTTTAATAAAGTTTGTGCTCTTTGAAGACGTTTCATTAATCAAACACAATGCTGAATATGATGACGGACAGCTTGTGTCTTCACAGCTTGTCCTTCGCTGCATGTTGAGCCTGTTCAGACGCTCCATGACGATGACTCATATCTGCTGATGCAACAGAAACAGGATTCATATCCACGAGTCCGTCCCGTCCAGCAGAACTCATCCTTCATATTTAATCACTTCTATATAAACAGAGATCAGTTCACTCCACCGAAGATAAGAAGAGAGTTACTCTGTTGTTATTTATGTCTTCAAAGACACAAATAAAGATATTCAAAGCTTTAATTATACGTTCAGTGTGATGTTAGAGTTAAGATGAAAACATGAATTCACTTAGACACAAACACAACACCCTCTGTTTCCTGTTTACTGAGAAGAGAGGAGGAATGAGAGGGTGAGAGAGGGAGAAAGGGACAAAGGGAGGAGAGGAAGAGAGGATGAATGAATGTGAAACGAGAGAGGATAAAAGGACAGGAAGTAACTTTAGGAGGAGGTGAAGACAGAAGTCTGTAGAGAAAGACAGAAAGAGATGAAACAAGAGTCACGACACGTTTCTCTTCTTCATCGTGTACACTAACTGCATCATCAGTCATGTTTTGAGGAAACGTATTTAGTTTCTACTCAGTCTGTGTGAGTCCACCTGGTGAGGAGGTCGGTGGGTCAACACAGGACCTTCACTCAGGAGACCACAGTGTGAGTCCCTGTTCAACCAAAAGTCCACTTTATTTATTCTAATTCATGTCCGTCGCTTCAACAACGCAACAAACGTG
>NW_027466713.1:5000-10000 GCF_050575085.1 Anarhichas minor
CCCTTCAGCGCTTCGCTCCTATCCCCTACTACGGCTGTAGCATAGGGGAACCGCCAGAAGCGCTGGACCCTTCAGCGCTTCGCTCCTATCCCCTACTACGGCTGTAGCATAGGGGAACCGCCAGAAGCGCTGGACCCTTCAGCGCTTCGCTCCTATCCCCTACTACGGCTGTAGCATAGGGGGACCGCCAGAAGCGCTGGACCCTTCAGCGCTTCGCTCATATCCCCTACTACGGCTGTAGCATAGGGGAACCGCCAGAAGCGCTGGACCCTTCAGCGCTTCGTCCCTACTACGGCTGTAACATAGGGGAACCGCCAGAAGCGCTGGACCCTTCAGCGCTTCGCTCATATCCCCTACTACGGCTGTAGCATAGGGGGACCGCCAGAAGCGCTGGACCCTTCAGCGCTTCGCTCATATCCCCTACTACGGCTGTAGCATAGGGGAACCGCCAGAAGCGCTGGACCCTTCAGCGCTTCGTCCCTACTACGGCTGTAACATAGGGGAACCGCCAGAAGCGCTGGACCCCTTCAGCGCTTCGCTCATATCCCCTACTACGGCTGTAGCATAGGGGAAACCGCCAGAAGCGCTGGACCCTTCAGCGCTTCGCTCCTATCCCCTAGTATACACTGGGTAGTCTGTTCCTATCATTGTGTGCAAGGTGGCTTGGTTACCCCCCTACCAAAATGGGTCACAGCCGTAATAGGCGAAGTACAGAAGCGCTGGAACCTTCAGCGCTTCGCCCCTATCACGGCTTTAAAACCCGAGCGAAAAACTCTATGTCCTTAAACGAAATACCCGTTTTGCGCGGTCCATATCTCCGCGAAAACACAACGCACAGCCGGGACACTCATATCTAATTGTAGTCCAAGTCCCCCTCTACAAACACATCCGAGTGGATCCTGGATGCGACCTCCACAGCCGAGGCACGAGTCGGTCAAAGTAGGTCGCAGGGACCATATTACGCGCGCCATATCTACCCGGAAATAGAACGCACAGCGGGGATACTCATGCCCAGTTGTCGAGCTGGAAGTCCTCTAACCACCCATATAAGATGAATAATAAACGGATACACACAGCCGATGCAGCGCGTGTTTGAAAACCGCCGATCGATCTTCATACTCTGACAAAATCACAGCGAAAAATCCTTAAACCAAATACCCGTTTTGCGCGGTCCATATCTCCGCGAAAACACAACGCACAGCCGGGAACCTCATATCTAATTGTAGTCCAAGTCCACTTCTACAAACCTATCCGAGTGGATCCTGGATGCGAGGTCCACAGCCGAGGCACCACGCGGTCAAAGTAGGTCGCAGGGGCCCTATTACGCGCGCCATATCTACCCGGAAATGGAACGCACAGCGGGGATTCTTATTTTGAATACACGGTCCCGACGTCCTCTAACTACCCATATAAGCAGAATAATAAACGGGTATCCACAGCCGAGGCAGCACGTATTTGAAAACCGCCGACCGATCTTCATACTCTGACAAAATCACAGCGATAGCGCCAATACTCTGTTTCCTTAAACCAAAATCGCCGTCTTGCGCGGTCCATATCCCCGCGAATACACAACGCACAGCCGGGACACCTATGCCGACGTGTAGCCACCGTCAACCTCTAAAGACATGTGGAGGGTGATCCACAATCGGACACTCACAGCCGAGGCACGACGCGGTCAAAGTAGGTCGCAGGGACCATATTACGCGCGCCATATCTACCCGGAAATAGAACGCACAGCGGGGGATACTCATGCCCAGTTGTCAAGCTGGAAGTCCTCTAACCACCCATCTAGACACTCCTATAAACGGATACACACAGCCGATACAGCGCGTATTTGAAAACCGCCGACCGATCTTCATACTCTGACAAAATCAAAGCGAAAGACTTAAACGAAATACCCGTTTTGCGAGGTCCATATCCCCGCGAATACACAACGCACAGCCGGGACACTTATACCCGATCGTAGACCACATCCACCTCTACAAACCTATCCGAGTGGATCATGGATGCGACCTCCACAGCCGAGGCACGGTGTAGTCAAAGTAGGTCGCAGGGACCACATTACGCGCGCCATATCTACCCGGAAATAGAACGCACAGCGGGGATTCTTATACTGAATACACGGCCCCGACGTCCTCTAACCAACTATGTAAACTGAATAATAAACGGATAACCACAGCCGAGGCAGCGCGTGTTTGAAAACAGCCGACCGATCTTCATACTCTGACAAAATCACAGCGAAAGACTTAAACGAAATCGTCGTTTTGCGAGGTGCATATCTCCGCGAATACACAACGCACAGCCGGGACACTTATACCCAGTTGTAGTCCACGTCCCCCTCTACAAAACTATCGGAGTGGATCCTGGATGCGAGGTCCACAGCCGAGGCACGGTGTAGTCAAATTAGGTCGCAGGGACCATATTACGCGCGCCATATCTACCCGGAAATAGAACGCACAGCGGGGATTCTTATACTGAATACACGGCCCCGACGTCCTCTAACCAACTATGTAAGCTGAATAATAAACGGATAACCACAGCCGAGGCAGCGCGTGTTTGAAAACAGCCGACCGATCTTCATACTCTGACAAAATCACAGCGAAAGACTTAAACGAAATCGTCGTTTTGCGAGGTGCATATCTCCGCGAATACACAACGCACAGCCGGGACACTTATACCCAGTTGTAGTCCACGTCCCCCTCTACAAAACTATCGGAGTGGATCCTGGATGCGAGGTCCACAGCCGAGGCACGGTGTAGTCAAAGTAGGTCGCAGGGACCATATTACGCGCGCCATATCTACCCGGAAATAGAACGCACAGCGGGGATTCTTATACTGAATACACGGCCCCGACGTCCTCTAACCAACTATGTAAGCTGAATAATAAACGGATAACCACAGCCGAGGCAGCGCGTGTTTGAAAACAGCCGACCGATCTTCATACTCTGACAAAATCACAGCGAAAGACTTAAACGAAATACCCGTTTTGCGAGGTCCATATCCCCGCGAATACACAACGCACAGCCGGGACACTTATACCCAGTTGTAG
Organism: Anarhichas minor; assembly: GCF_050575085.1. Lineage (NCBI taxonomy): Eukaryota > Metazoa > Chordata > Actinopteri > Perciformes > Anarhichadidae > Anarhichas > Anarhichas minor. The sequence continues at coordinate 8,050 of NW_027466713.1, forward strand.
TCCACGTCCCCCCTCTACAAAACTATCGGAGTGGATCCTGGATGCGAGGTCCACAGCCGAGGCACGGTGTAGTCAAAGTAGGTCGCAGGGACCATATTACGCGCGCCATATCTACCCGGAAATAGAACGCACAGCGGGGATTCTTATACTGAATACACGGCCCCCGACGTCCTCTAACCAACTATGTAAGCTGAATAATAAACGGATAACCACAGCCGAGGCAGCGCGTGTTTGAAAACAGCCGACCGATCTTCATACTCTGACAAAATCACAGCGAAAGACTTAAACGAAATACCCGTTTTGCGAGGTCCATATCCCCGCGAATACACAACGCACAGCCGGGACACTTATATCTAACTGTAGTCCAAGTCCCCCTCTACAAATCTATCCTAGTGGATCATGGATGCGAGGTCCACAGCCGAGGCACGATGTAGTCAAAGTAGGTCGCAGGGGCCATATTGCGCGGTCCATATTTACCCGGAAATGGAACGCACAGCGGGGATTCTTATACCGAATCCACGGTCCCGACGTCCTCTAACTACCCATATAAGCAGAATAATAAACGGGTATCCACAGCCGAGGCAGCACGTATTTGAAAACCGCCGACCGATCTTCATACTCTGACAAAAAGCGCCGGGCGATCTTCATACTCTGACAAAATCACAGCCGTTTTTATATCGTTTTGCGAGATGGATATCTCCGCGAATACACAACGCACAGCCGGGATACTCATACCTAATTGTATAATACGTCTACCTCTACAAACCTATCCGAGTGGATCCTGGATGCGAGATCCAGAACCAGGATCCATATCGCGCGGGTAAACGGCGGGAGTAACGAGGACTCTCTTAAGGTAGGGGACGTTACTGGGCTGCGCTGCGAAAGACGAGCGCCAAAACTCTGTTTCCTTAAACGGAAGCGCCGTTTTGCGAGGTGGATATCTCCGCGAAAACACCACGCACAGCCGGGACACTTATACCCAATCGTAGACCACGTCCACCTCTACAAACCTATCCGAGTGGATCCTGGATCCGAGACCCACAGCCGAGGCACCACGCGGTCAAAGTAGGTCGCAGTTGCCGTTTTGCGCGCTCCATCTCTCCGCCAAAACACCACGCACAGCCGGGACACTTATACCCTATTGTAGACCCCGACCTCCTCTAACCACCCATACATGCAGAACAATAAACGGATACCCACAGCCGATGCAGCAAGTAGTTCAAAAGCGCCGGCCGATCTTCGTACTCTGACAAAATCACAGCGAAAGACGAGCGCCAATACTCTGTCTCCTTAAACCAAATCGCCGGTTTGCGCGGTGCATATCCCCGCGAATACACAACGCACAGACTCGGCCCCTACGCCGAATAGTAGACCACGTCCACTTCTAAAGACCTGTGGAGTTTGAGCCACAATCGGACACTCACAGCCGATGCACGACTCGGTCAAAATAGGTCGCAGTAGCCACATTGCGCGGTTCATATCTCCGCCAAAACACAACGCACAGCCGGGATACTTATGCCGAATTGTAGACCCCGACGTCCTCTAACCACCCATCTAGACACTCCTATATAACGGATACCCACAGCCGATGCAGCGCGTAGTTCAAAAGCGTCGGCCGATCTTCGTACTCTGACAAAATCACAGCCAAAGACGAGCGACAATATCGCCGGTCTGCGAGGTCCATATCTCCGCGAAAACACAACGCACAGCCGGGACACTTATACCCGATCGTAGACCACATCCACCTCTACAAACCTATCCGAGTGGATCCTGGATCCGAGACCCACAGCCGAGGCACGATGTACGCAAAGCCGGTCACAGTAGCCGAGCGCCAATACTCTGTTTCCTTGAACAAAATCGCCGGTTTGCGAGGTGCATAGCTCCGCGAATACACAACGCACAGCCGGGACACTTATACCCAATTGTAGACCACATCAACCTCTACAAAACT
>NW_027466713.1:20000-27500 GCF_050575085.1 Anarhichas minor
CTATCCCCTACTACGGCTGTAGCATAGGGGGACCGCCAGAAGCGCTGGACCCTTCAGCGCTTCGCTCATATCCCCTACTACGGCTGTAGCATAGGGGAACCGCCAGAAGCGCTGGACCCTTCAGCGCTTCGCTCATATCCCCTACTACGGCTGTAGCATAGGGGGACCGCCAGAAGCGCTGGACCCTTCAGCGCTTCGCTCCTATCCCCTACTACGGCTGTAGCATAGGGGGACCGCCAGAAGCGCTGGACCCTTCAGCGCTTCGCTCATATCCCCTACTACGGCTGTAGCATAGGGGAACCGCCAGAAGCGCTGGACCCTTCAGCGCTTCGTCCCTACTACGGCTGTAACATAGGGGAACCGCCAGAAGCGCTGGACCCTTCAGCGCTTCGCTCATATCCCCTACTACGGCTGTAGCATAGGGGGACCGCCAGAAGCGCTGGACCCTTCAGCGCTTCGCTCATATCCCCTACTACGGCTGTAGCATAGGGGAACCGCCAGAAGCGCTGGACCCTTCAGCGCTTCGTCCCTACTACGGCTGTAACATAGGGGAACCGCCAGAAGCGCTGGACCCTTCAGCGCTTCGCTCATATCCCCTACTACGGCTGTAGCATAGGGGAACCGCCAGAAGCGCTGGACCCTTCAGCGCTTCGCTCCTATCCCCTACTACGGCTGTAGCATAGGGGGACCGCCAGAAGCGCTGGACCCTTCAGCGCTTCGCTCCTATCCCCTACTACGGCTGTAGCATAGGGGAACCGCCAGAAGCGCTGGACCCTTCAGCGCTTCGCTCATATCCCCTACTACGGCTGTAGCATAGGGGAACCGCCAGAAGCGCTGGACCCTTCAGCGCTTCGCTCATATCCCCTACTACGGCTGTAGCATAGGGGAACCGCCAGAAGCGCTGGACCCTTCAGCGCTTCGCTCATATCCCCTACTACGGCTGTAGCATAGGGGGACCGCCAGAAGCGCTGGACCCTTCAGCGCTTCGCTCATATCCCCTACTACGGCTGTAGCATAGGGGAACCGCCAGAAGCGCTGGACCCTTCAGCGCTTCGCTCCTATCCCCTACTACGGCTGTAGCATAGGGGAACCGCCAGAAGCGCTGGACCCTTCAGCGCTTCGCTCCTATCCCCTACTACGGCTGTAGCATAGGGGAACCGCCAGAAGCGCTGGACCCTTCAGCGCTTCGCTCCTATCCCCTACTACGGCTGTAGCATAGGGGAACCGCCAGAAGCGCTGGACCCTTCAGCGCTTCGCTCCTATCCCCTACTACGGCTGTAGCATAGGGGGACCGCCAGAAGCGCTGGACCCTTCAGCGCTTCGCTCATATCCCCTACTACGGCTGTAGCATAGGGGAACCGCCAGAAGCGCTGGACCCTTCAGCGCTTCGTCCCTACTACGGCTGTAACATAGGGGAACCGCCAGAAGCGCTGGACCCTTCAGCGCTTCGCTCATATCCCCTACTACGGCTGTAGCATAGGGGGACCGCCAGAAGCGCTGGACCCTTCAGCGCTTCGCTCATATCCCCTACTACGGCTGTAGCATAGGGGAACCGCCAGAAGCGCTGGACCCTTCAGCGCTTCGTCCCTACTACGGCTGTAACATAGGGGAACCGCCAGAAGCGCTGGACCCTTCAGCGCTTCGCTCATATCCCCTACTACGGCTGTAGCATAGGGGAACCGCCAGAAGCGCTGGACCCTTCAGCGCTTCGCTCCTATCCCCTAGTATACACTGGGTAGTCTGTTCCTATCATTGTGTGCAAGGTGGCTTGGTTACCCCCTACCAAAATGGGTCACAGCCGTAATAGGCGAAGTACAGAAGCGCTGGAACCTTCAGCGCTTCGCCCCTATCACGGCTTTAAAACCCGAGCGAAAAACTCTATGTCCTTAAACGAAATACCCGTTTTGCGCGGTCCATATCTCCGCGAAAACACAACGCACAGCCGGGACACTCATATCTAATTGTAGTCCAAGTCCCCCTCTACAAACACATCCGAGTGGATCCTGGATGCGACCTCCACAGCCGAGGCACGAGTCGGTCAAAGTAGGTCGCAGGGACCATATTACGCGCGCCATATCTACCCGGAAATAGAACGCACAGCGGGGATACTCATGCCCAGTTGTCGAGCTGGAAGTCCTCTAACCACCCATATAAGATGAATAATAAACGGATACACACAGCCGATGCAGCGCGTGTTTGAAAACCGCCGATCGATCTTCATACTCTGACAAAATCACAGCGAAAAATCCTTAAACCAAATACCCGTTTTGCGCGGTCCATATCTCCGCGAAAACACAACGCACAGCCGGGAACCTCATATCTAATTGTAGTCCAAGTCCACTTCTACAAACCTATCCGAGTGGATCCTGGATGCGAGGTCCACAGCCGAGGCACCACGCGGTCAAAGTAGGTCGCAGGGGCCCTATTACGCGCGCCATATCTACCCGGAAATGGAACGCACAGCGGGGATTCTTATTTTGAATACACGGTCCCGACGTCCTCTAACTACCCATATAAGCAGAATAATAAACGGGTATCCACAGCCGAGGCAGCACGTATTTGAAAACCGCCGACCGATCTTCATACTCTGACAAAATCACAGCGATAGCGCCAATACTCTGTTTCCTTAAACCAAATCGCCGTCTTGCGCGGTCCATATCCCCGCGAATACACAACGCACAGCCGGGACACCTATGCCGACGTGTAGCCACCGTCAACCTCTAAAGACATGTGGAGGGTGATCCACAATCGGACACTCACAGCCGAGGCACGACGCGGTCAAAGTAGGTCGCAGGGACCATATTACGCGCGCCATATCTACCCGGAAATAGAACGCACAGCGGGGATACTCATGCCCAGTTGTCAAGCTGGAAGTCCTCTAACCACCCATCTAGACACTCCTATAAACGGATACACACAGCCGATACAGCGCGTATTTGAAAACCGCCGACCGATCTTCATACTCTGACAAAATCAAAGCGAAAGACTTAAACGAAATACCCGTTTTGCGAGGTCCATATCCCCGCGAATACACAACGCACAGCCGGGACACTTATACCCGATCGTAGACCACATCCACCTCTACAAACCTATCCGAGTGGATCATGGATGCGACCTCCACAGCCGAGGCACGGTGTAGTCAAAGTAGGTCGCAGGGACCACATTACGCGCGCCATATCTACCCGGAAATAGAACGCACAGCGGGGATTCTTATACTGAATACACGGCCCCGACGTCCTCTAACCAACTATGTAAACTGAATAATAAACGGATAACCACAGCCGAGGCAGCGCGTGTTTGAAAACAGCCGACCGATCTTCATACTCTGACAAAATCACAGCGAAAGACTTAAACGAAATCGTCGTTTTGCGAGGTGCATATCTCCGCGAATACACAACGCACAGCCGGGACACTTATACCCAGTTGTAGTCCACGTCCCCCTCTACAAAACTATCGGAGTGGATCCTGGATGCGAGGTCCACAGCCGAGGCACGGTGTAGTCAAATTAGGTCGCAGGGACCATATTACGCGCGCCATATCTACCCGGAAATAGAACGCACAGCGGGGATTCTTATACTGAATACACGGCCCCGACGTCCTCTAACCAACTATGTAAGCTGAATAATAAACGGATAACCACAGCCGAGGCAGCGCGTGTTTGAAAACAGCCGACCGATCTTCATACTCTGACAAAATCACAGCGAAAGACTTAAACGAAATCGTCGTTTTGCGAGGTGCATATCTCCGCGAATACACAACGCACAGCCGGGACACTTATACCCAGTTGTAGTCCACGTCCCCCTCTACAAAACTATCGGAGTGGATCCTGGATGCGAGGTCCACAGCCGAGGCACGGTGTAGTCAAAGTAGGTCGCAGGGACCATATTACGCGCGCCATATCTACCCGGAAATAGAACGCACAGCGGGGATTCTTATACTGAATACACGGCCCCGACGTCCTCTAACCAACTATGTAAGCTGAATAATAAACGGATAACCACAGCCGAGGCAGCGCGTGTTTGAAAACAGCCGACCGATCTTCATACTCTGACAAAATCACAGCGAAAGACTTAAACGAAATACCCGTTTTGCGAGGTCCATATCCCCGCGAATACACAACGCACAGCCGGGACACTTATACCCAGTTGTAGTCCACGTCCCCCTCTACAAAACTATCGGAGTGGATCCTGGATGCGAGGTCCACAGCCGAGGCACGGTGTAGTCAAAGTAGGTCGCAGGGACCATATTACGCGCGCCATATCTACCCGGAAATAGAACGCACAGCGGGGATTCTTATACTGAATACACGGCCCCGACGTCCTCTAACCAACTATGTAAGCTGAATAATAAACGGATAACCACAGCCGAGGCAGCGCGTGTTTGAAAACAGCCGACCGATCTTCATACTCTGACAAAATCACAGCGAAAGACTTAAACGAAATACCCGTTTTGCGAGGTCCATATCCCCGCGAATACACAACGCACAGCCGGGACACTTATATCTAACTGTAGTCCAAGTCCCCCTCTACAAATCTATCCTAGTGGATCATGGATGCGAGGTCCACAGCCGAGGCACGATGTAGTCAAAGTAGGTCGCAGGGGCCATATTGCGCGGTCCATATTTACCCGGAAATGGAACGCACAGCGGGGATTCTTATACCGAATCCACGGTCCCGACGTCCTCTAACTACCCATATAAGCAGAATAATAAACGGGTATCCACAGCCGAGGCAGCACGTATTTGAAAACCGCCGACCGATCTTCATACTCTGACAAAAAGCGCCGGGCGATCTTCATACTCTGACAAAATCACAGCCGTTTTTATATCGTTTTGCGAGATGGATATCTCCGCGAATACACAACGCACAGCCGGGATACTCATACCTAATTGTATAATACGTCTACCTCTACAAACCTATCCGAGTGGATCCTGGATGCGAGATCCAGAACCAGGATCCATATCGCGCGGGTAAACGGCGGGAGTAACGAGGACTCTCTTAAGGTAGGGGACGTTACTGGGCTGCGCTGCGAAAGACGAGCGCCAAAACTCTGTTTCCTTAAACGGAAGCGCCGTTTTGCGAGGTGGATATCTCCGCGAAAACACCACGCACAGCCGGGACACTTATACCCAATCGTAGACCACGTCCACCTCTACAAACCTATCCGAGTGGATCCTGGATCCGAGACCCACAGCCGAGGCACCACGCGGTCAAAGTAGGTCGCAGTTGCCGTTTTGCGCGCTCCATCTCTCCGCCAAAACACCACGCACAGCCGGGACACTTATACCCTATTGTAGACCCCGACCTCCTCTAACCACCCATACATGCAGAACAATAAACGGATACCCACAGCCGATGCAGCAAGTAGTTCAAAAGCGCCGGCCGATCTTCGTACTCTGACAAAATCACAGCGAAAGACGAGCGCCAATACTCTGTCTCCTTAAACCAAATCGCCGGTTTGCGCGGTGCATATCCCCGCGAATACACAACGCACAGACTCGGCCCCTACGCCGAATAGTAGACCACGTCCACTTCTAAAGACCTGTGGAGTTTGAGCCACAATCGGACACTCACAGCCGATGCACGACTCGGTCAAAATAGGTCGCAGTAGCCACATTGCGCGGTTCATATCTCCGCCAAAACACAACGCACAGCCGGGATACTTATGCCGAATTGTAGACCCCGACGTCCTCTAACCACCCATCTAGACACTCCTATAAACGGATACCCACAGCCGATGCAGCGCGTAGTTCAAAAGCGTCGGCCGATCTTCGTACTCTGACAAAATCACAGCCAAAGACGAGCGACAATATCGCCGGTCTGCGAGGTCCATATCTCCGCGAAAACACAACGCACAGCCGGGACACTTATACCCGATCGTAGACCACATCCACCTCTACAAACCTATCCGAGTGGATCCTGGATCCGAGACCCACAGCCGAGGCACGATGTACGCAAAGCCGGTCACAGTAGCCGAGCGCCAATACTCTGTTTCCTTGAACAAAATCGCCGGTTTGCGAGGTGCATAGCTCCGCGAATACACAACGCACAGCCGGGACACTTATACCCAATTGTAGACCACATCAACCTCTACAAAACTATCCGAGTGGATCCTGGATGCGAGACCCACAGCCGAGGCACGATGTGGTCAGAATAGGTCGCAGGGGCCACATTGCGCGGTCCATAAACCCGGAAATGGAACGCACAGCGGGGATAATAATACCGAAATGTCGACCCAGACGTACTCTCACAACCCATAAGGCAGACCAATAAACTGACACCGACATAACCAATAAACTGACACCGACAAATGAATAAACGGACACCCACAGCCGATGCAGCACGTATTTCAAAAGCGTTAGCGATATTCGTCTCACAGCGAAAGACGAGCGCCAATACTCTGTTTCCTTGAACCAAATTCCCGGTTTGCGCGGTCCATATCTCCGCGAATACACAACGCAAAGACTCGTCCCCTACGCCGAATAGTAGACCACGTCCACTTCTAAAGACCTGTGGAGGAGGATCCAGGATCGGGCATTCACAGCCGATGCACGACGTGGTCAAAATAGGTCACTGTAGCCATATTGCGCGCTCAATATCTCCGCCAAAACACAACGCACAGTCGGGGTACTTACGCCGAATTGTAGACCTTGACGTCCTCTAACCAGCCATCCATGCACTCCTATAAACGGATAACCACAGCCGATGCAGCAAGTAGTTCAAAAGCGTCGGCCGATCTTCGTACTCTGACAAAATCACAGCGAAAGACGAGCGCCAATACTCTGTCTCCTTAAACCAAATCGCCGGTTTGCGCGGTGCATAGCTCCGCGAATACACATCGCACAGACTCGTCCCCTACGCCGAATAGTAGACCACGTCGACTTCTAAAGACCTATGGAGTTAGATCCACAATCGGACACTCACAGCCGATGCACGACGTGGTCAAAATAGGTCACTGTAGCCGTTTTGCGCGCTCCATATCTCCGCCAAAACACAACGCACAGCCGGGGTACTTATGCCGAATTGTAGACCCCGACGTCCTCTAACCAGCCATCCATGCACTCCTATAAACGGATAACCACAGCCGATGCAGCGCGTAGTTCAAAACCGCCGGCCGATCTTCATACTCTGAGTAAAAATACCTCCAGCACATCAAGTACATGGTACCCCAGGAAAGGGGCATGTTTCATGGGTGAAGTACCTCCACAACACCTTCATGCACACACCCATATAACCCCGTGCACCCGGAGGTCCCGGGCCCCCACACTTAAGCACTCCCCCGGGGTTAAAACCCTCCGCAAGCGCCCCCAGAGTTTCGTGGTCCTGGTAATCCAAATCGGGTTTCGCGCATCTGGTAGTCCAACACTCTGTCGTTTTTTTTCTAAGTGTCTACGCATCTGGTAATCCATTTCGCGCATCTGGTAATCCATTTCGTGCATCTGGTATTCCATCAGAGTGCCAGGGTATACTTGCTGCTAACATATCTGACTGTAGGAGCCTC
>NW_027466714.1:5000-10000 GCF_050575085.1 Anarhichas minor
GCTGCATCGGCTGTGGGTGTCCGTTTATTCATTTGTCGGTGTCAGTTTATTGGTTATGTCGGTGTCAGTTTATTGGTCTGCCTTATGGGTTGTGAGAGTACGTCTGGGTCGACATTTCGGTATTATTATCCCCGCTGTGCGTTCCATTTCCGGGTTTATGGACCGCGCAATGTGGCCCCTGCGACCTATTCTGACCACATCGTGCCTCGGCTGTGGGTCTCGCATCCAGGATCCACTCGGATAGTTTTGTAGAGGTTGATGTGGTCTACAATTGGGTATAAGTGTCCCGGCTGTGCGTTGTGTATTCGCGGAGCTATGCACCTCGCAAACCGGCGATTTTGTTCAAGGAAACAGAGTATTGGCGCTCGGCTACTGTGACCGGCTTTGCGTACATCGTGCCTCGGCTGTGGGTCTCGGATCCAGGATCCACTCGGATAGGTTTGTAGAGGTGGATGTGGTCTACGATCGGGTATAAGTGTCCCGGCTGTGCGTTGTGTTTTCGCGGAGATATGGACCTCGCAGACCGGCGATATTGTCGCTCGTCTTTGGCTGTGATTTTGTCAGAGTACGAAGATCGGCCGACGCTTTTGAACTACGCGCTGCATCGGCTGTGGGTATCCGTTTATAGGAGTGTCTAGATGGGTGGTTAGAGGACGTCGGGGTCTACAATTCGGCATAAGTATCCCGGCTGTGCGTTGTGTTTTGGCGGAGATATGAACCGCGCAATGTGGCTACTGCGACCTATTTTGACCGAGTCGTGCATCGGCTGTGAGTGTCCGATTGTGGCTCAAACTCCACAGGTCTTTAGAAGTGGACGTGGTCTACTATTCGGCGTAGGGGCCGAGTCTGTGCGTTGTGTATTCGCGGGGATATGCACCGCGCAAACCGGCGATTTGGTTTAAGGAGACAGAGTATTGGCGCTCGTCTTTCGCTGTGATTTTGTCAGAGTACGAAGATCGGCCGGCGCTTTTGAACTACTTGCTGCATCGGCTGTGGGTATCCGTTTATTGTTCTGCATGTATGGGTGGTTAGAGGAGGTCGGGGTCTACAATAGGGTATAAGTGTCCCGGCTGTGCGTGGTGTTTTGGCGGAGAGATGGAGCGCGCAAAACGGCAACTGCGACCTACTTTGACCGCGTGGTGCCTCGGCTGTGGGTCTCGGATCCAGGATCCACTCGGATAGGTTTGTAGAGGTGGACGTGGTCTACGATTGGGTATAAGTGTCCCGGCTGTGCGTGGTGTTTTCGCGGAGATATCCACCTCGCAAAACGGCGCTTCCGTTTAAGGAAACAGAGTTTTGGCGCTCGTCTTTCGCAGCGCAGCCCAGTAACGTCCCCTACCTTAAGAGAGTCCTCGTTACTCCCGCCGTTTACCCGCGCGATATGGATCCTGGTTCTGGATCTCGCATCCAGGATCCACTCGGATAGGTTTGTAGAGGTAGACGTATTATACAATTAGGTATGAGTATCCCGGCTGTGCGTTGTGTATTCGCGGAGATATCCATCTCGCAAAACGATATAAAAACGGCTGTGATTTTGTCAGAGTATGAAGATCGCCCGGCGCTTTTTGTCAGAGTATGAAGATCGGTCGGCGGTTTTCAAATACGTGCTGCCTCGGCTGTGGATACCCGTTTATTATTCTGCTTATATGGGTAGTTAGAGGACGTCGGGACCGTGGATTCGGTATAAGAATCCCCGCTGTGCGTTCCATTTCCGGGTAAATATGGACCGCGCAATATGGCCCCTGCGACCTACTTTGACTACATCGTGCCTCGGCTGTGGACCTCGCATCCATGATCCACTAGGATAGATTTGTAGAGGGGGACTTGGACTACAGTTAGATATAAGTGTCCCGGCTGTGCGTTGTGTATTCGCGGGGATATGGACCTCGCAAAACGGGTATTTCGTTTAAGTCTTTCGCTGTGATTTTGTCAGAGTATGAAGATCGGTCGGCTGTTTTCAAACACGCGCTGCCTCGGCTGTGGTTATCCGTTTATTATTCAGCTTACATAGTTGGTTAGAGGACGTCGGGGCCGTGTATTCAGTATAAGAATCCCCGCTGTGCGTTCTATTTCCGGGTAGATATGGCGCGCGTAATATGGTCCCTGCGACCTACTTTGACTACACCGTGCCTCGGCTGTGGACCTCGCATCCAGGATCCACTCCGATAGTTTTGTAGAGGGGGACGTGGACTACAACTGGGTATAAGTGTCCCGGCTGTGCGTTGTGTATTCGCGGGGATATGGACCTCGCAAAACGGGTATTTCGTTTAAGTCTTTCGCTGTGATTTTGTCAGAGTATGAAGATCGGTCGGCTGTTTTCAAACACGCGCTGCCTCGGCTGTGGTTATCCGTTTATTATTCAGCTTACATAGTTGGTTAGAGGACGTCGGGGCCGTGTATTCAGTATAAGAATCCCCGCTGTGCGTTCTATTTCCGGGTAGATATGGCGCGCGTAATATGGTCCCTGCGACCTACTTTGACTACACCGTGCCTCGGCTGTGGACCTCGCATCCAGGATCCACTCCGATAGTTTTGTAGAGGGGGACGTGGACTACAACTGGGTATAAGTGTCCCGGCTGTGCGTTGTGTATTCGCGGAGATATGCACCTCGCAAAACGACGATTTCGTTTAAGTCTTTCGCTGTGATTTTGTCAGAGTATGAAGATCGGTCGGCTGTTTTCAAACACGCGCTGCCTCGGCTGTGGTTATCCGTTTATTATTCAGCTTACATAGTTGGTTAGAGGACGTCGGGGCCGTATATTCAGTATAAGAATCCCCGCTGTGCGTTCTATTTCCGGGTAGATATGGCGCGCGTAATATGGTCCCTGCGACCTAATTTGACTACACCGTGCCTCGGCTGTGGACCTCGCATCCAGGATCCACTCCGATAGTTTTGTAGAGGGGGACGTGGACTACAACTGGGTATAAGTGTCCCGGCTGTGCGTTGTGTATTCGCGGAGATATGCACCTCGCAAAACGACGATTTCGTTTAAGTCTTTCGCTGTGATTTTGTCAGAGTATGAAGATCGGTCGGCTGTTTTCAAACACGCGCTGCCTCGGCTGTGGTTATCCGTTTATTATTCAGTTTACATAGTTGGTTAGAGGACGTCGGGGCCGTGTATTCAGTATAAGAATCCCCGCTGTGCGTTCTATTTCCGGGTAGATATGGCGCGCGTAATGTGGTCCCTGCGACCTACTTTGACTACACCGTGCCTCGGCTGTGGAGGTCGCATCCATGATCCACTCGGATAGGTTTGTAGAGGTGGATGTGGTCTACGATCGGGTATAAGTGTCCCGGCTGTGCGTTGTGTATTCGCGGGGATATGGACCTCGCAAAACGGGTATTTCGTTTAAGTCTTTCGCTTTGATTTTGTCAGAGTATGAAGATCGGTCGGCGGTTTTCAAATACGCGCTGTATCGGCTGTGTGTATCCGTTTATAGGAGTGTCTAGATGGGTGGTTAGAGGACTTCCAGCTTGACAACTGGGCATGAGTATCCCCGCTGTGCGTTCTATTTCCGGGTAGATATGGCGCGCGTAATATGGTCCCTGCGACCTACTTTGACCGCGTCGTGCCTCGGCTGTGAGTGTCCGATTGTGGATCACCCTCCACATGTCTTTAGAGGTTGACGGTGGCTACACGTCGGCATAGGTGTCCCGGCTGTGCGTTGTGTATTCGCGGGGATATGGACCGCGCAAGACGGCGATTTGGTTTAAGGAAACAGAGTATTGGCGCTATCGCTGTGATTTTGTCAGAGTATGAAGATCGGTCGGCGGTTTTCAAATACGTGCTGCCTCGGCTGTGGATACCCGTTTATTATTCTGCTTATATGGGTAGTTAGAGGACGTCGGGACCGTGTATTCAAAATAAGAATCCCCGCTGTGCGTTCCATTTCCGGGTAGATATGGCGCGCGTAATAGGGCCCCTGCGACCTACTTTGACCGCGTGGTGCCTCGGCTGTGGACCTCGCATCCAGGATCCACTCGGATAGGTTTGTAGAAGTGGACTTGGACTACAATTAGATATGAGGTTCCCGGCTGTGCGTTGTGTTTTCGCGGAGATATGGACCGCGCAAAACGGGTATTTGGTTTAAGGATTTTTCGCTGTGATTTTGTCAGAGTATGAAGATCGATCGGCGGTTTTCAAACACGCGCTGCATCGGCTGTGTGTATCCGTTTATTATTCATCTTATATGGGTGGTTAGAGGACTTCCAGCTCGACAACTGGGCATGAGTATCCCCGCTGTGCGTTCTATTTCCGGGTAGATATGGCGCGCGTAATATGGTCCCTGCGACCTACTTTGACCGACTCGTGCCTCGGCTGTGGAGGTCGCATCCAGGATCCACTCGGATGTGTTTGTAGAGGGGGACTTGGACTACAATTAGATATGAGTGTCCCGGCTGTGCGTTGTGTTTTCGCGGAGATATGGACCGCGCAAAACGGGTATTTCGTTTAAGGACATAGAGTTTTTCGCTCGGGTTTTAATGCCGTGATAGGGGCGAAGCGCTGAAGGTTCCAGCGCTTCTGTACTTCGCCTATTACGGCTGTGACCCATTTTGGTAGGGGGTAACCAAGCCACCTTGCACACAATGATAGGAACAGACTACCCAGTGTATACTAGGGGATAGGAGCGAAGCGCTGAAGGGTCCAGCGCTTCTGGCGGTTCCCCTATGCTACAGCCGTAGTAGGGGATATGAGCGAAGCGCTGAAGGGTCCAGCGCTTCTGGCGGTTCCCCTATGTTACAGCCGTAGTAGGGACGAAGCGCTGAAGGGTCCAGCGCTTCTGGCGGTTCCCCTATGCTACAGCCGTAGTAGGGGATATGAGCGAAGCGCTGAAGGGTCCAGCGCTTCTGGCGGTCCCCCTATGCTACAGCCGTAGTAGGGGATATGAGCGAAGCGCTGAAGGGTCCAGCGCTTCTGGCGGTTCCCCTATGTTACAGCCGTAGTAGGGACGAAGCGCTGAAGGGTCCAGCGCTTCTGGCGGTTCCCCTATGCTACAGC
>NW_027466714.1:22500-29922 GCF_050575085.1 Anarhichas minor
AGGAAACAGAGTATTGGCGCTCGTCTTTCGCTGTGAGACGAATATCGCCAACGCTTTTGAAATACGTGCTGCATCGGCTGTGGGTGTCCGTTTATTCATTTGTCGGTGTCAGTTTATTGGTTATGTCGGTGTCAGTTTATTGGTCTGCCTTATGGGTTGTGAGAGTACGTCTGGGTCGACATTTCGGTATTATTATCCCCGCTGTGCGTTCCATTTCCGGGTTTATGGACCGCGCAATGTGGCCCCCGCGACCTACTCTGACCACATCGTGCCTCGGCTGTGGGTCTCGCATCCAGGATCCACTCGGATAGTTTTGTAGAGGTGGATGTGGTCTACGATCGGGTACAAGTGTCCCGGCTGTGCGTTGTGTATTCGCGGAGCTATGCACCTCGCAAACCGGCGATTTTGTTCAAGGAAACAGAGTATTGGCGCTCGGCTACTGTGACCGGCTTTGCGTACATCGTGCCTCGGCTGTGGGTCTCGGATCCAGGATCCACTCGGATAGGTTTGTAGAGGTGGATGTGGTCTACGATCGGGTACAAGTGTCCCGGCTGTGCGTTGTGTATTCGCGGAGATATGGACCTCGCAGACCGGCGATATTGTCGCTCGTCTTTCGCTGTGATTTTGTCAGAGTACGAAGATCGGCCGACGCTTTTGAACTACTTGCTGCATCGGCTGTGGTTATCCGTTTATAGGAGTGCATGGATGGCTGGTTAGAGGACGTCAAGGTCTACAATTCGGCGTAAGTACCCCGACTGTGCGTTGTGTTTTGGCGGAGATATTGAGCGCGCAATATGGCTACAGTGACCTATTTTGACCACGTCGTGCATCGGCTGTGAATGCCCGATCCTGGATCCTCCTCCACAGGTCTTTAGAAGTGGACGTGGTCTACTATTCGGCGTAGGGGACGAGTCTTTGCGTTGTGTATTCGCGGAGATATGGACCGCGCAAACCGGGAATTTGGTTCAAGGAGACAGAGTATTGGCGCTCGTCTTTCGCTGTGAGACGAATATCGCCAACGCTTTTGAAATACGTGCTGCATCGGCTGTGGGTGTCCGTTTATTCATTTGTCGGTGTCAGTTTATTGGTTATGTCGGTGTCAGTTTATTGGTCTGCCTTATGGGTTGTGAGAGTACGTCTGGGTCGACATTTCGGTATTATTATCCCCGCTGTGCGTTCCATTTCCGGGTTTATGGACCGCGCAATGTGGCCCCTGCGACCTATTCTGACCACATCGTGCCTCGGCTGTGGGTCTCGCATCCAGGATCCACTCGGATAGTTTTGTAGAGGTTGATGTGGTCTACAATTGGGTATAAGTGTCCCGGCTGTGCGTTGTGTATTCGCGGAGCTATGCACCTCGCAAACCGGCGATTTTGTTCAAGGAAACAGAGTATTGGCGCTCGGCTACTGTGACCGGCTTTGCGTACATCGTGCCCCGGCTGTGGGTCTCGGATCCAGGATCCACTCGGATAGGTTTGTAGAGGTGGATGTGGTCTACGATCGGGTATAAGTGTCCCGGCTGTGCGTTGTGTATTCGCGGAGATATGGACCTCGCAGACCGGCGATATTGTCGGTCGTCTTTGGCTGTGATTTTGTCAGAGTACGAAGATCGGCCGACGCTTTTGAACTACGCGCTGCATCGGCTGTGGGTATCCGTTTATAGGAGTGTCTAGATGGGTGGTTAGAGGACGTCGGGGTCTACAATTCGGCATAAGTATCCCGGCTGTGCGTTGTGTTTTGGCGGAGATATGAACCGCGCAATGTGGCTACTGCGACCTATTTTGACCGAGTCGTGCATCGGCTGTGAGTGTCCGATTGTGGCTCAAACTCCACAGGTCTTTAGAAGTGGACGTGGTCTACTATTCGGCGTAGGGGCCGAGTCTGTGCGTTGTGTATTCGCGGGGATATGCACCGCGCAAACCGGCGATTTGGTTTAAGGAGACAGAGTATTGGCGCTCGTCTTTCGCTGTGATTTTGTCAGAGTACGAAGATCGGCCGGCGCTTTTGAACTACTTGCTGCATCGGCTGTGGGTATCCGTTTATTGTTCTGCATGTATGGGTGGTTAGAGGAGGTCGGGGTCTACAATAGGGTATAAGTGTCCCGGCTGTGCGTGGTGTTTTGGCGGAGAGATGGAGCGCGCAAAACGGCAACTGCGACCTACTTTGACCGCGTGGTGCCTCGGCTGTGGGTCTCGGATCCAGGATCCACTCGGATAGGTTTGTAGAGGTGGACGTGGTCTACGATTGGGTATAAGTGTCCCGGCTGTGCGTGGTGTTTTCGCGGAGATATCCACCTCGCAAAACGGCGCTTCCGTTTAAGGAAACAGAGTTTTGGCGCTCGTCTTTCGCAGCGCAGCCCAGTAACGTCCCCTACCTTAAGAGAGTCCTCGTTACTCCCGCCGTTTACCCGCGCGATATGGATCCTGGTTCTGGATCTCGCATCCAGGATCCACTCGGATAGGTTTGTAGAGGTAGACGTATTATACAATTAGGTATGAGTATCCCGGCTGTGCGTTGTGTATTCGCGGAGATATCCATCTCGCAAAACGATATAAAAACGGCTGTGATTTTGTCAGAGTATGAAGATCGCCCGGCGCTTTTTGTCAGAGTATGAAGATCGGTCGGCGGTTTTCAAATACGTGCTGCCTCGGCTGTGGATACCCGTTTATTATTCTGCTTATATGGGTAGTTAGAGGACGTCGGGACCGTGGATTCGGTATAAGAATCCCCGCTGTGCGTTCCATTTCCGGGTAAATATGGACCGCGCAATATGGCCCCTGCGACCTACTTTGACTACATCGTGCCTCGGCTGTGGACCTCGCATCCATGATCCACTCGGATAGATTTGTAGAGGGGGACTTGGACTACAGTTAGATATAAGTGTCCCGGCTGTGCGTTGTGTATTCGCGGGGATATGGACCTCGCAAAACGGGTATTTCGTTTAAGTCTTTCGCTTTGATTTTGTCAGAGTATGAAGATCGGTCGGCTGTTTTCAAACACGCGCTGCCTCGGCTGTGGTTATCCGTTTATTATTCAGCTTACATAGTTGGTTAGAGGACGTCGGGGCCGTGTATTCAGTATAAGAATCCCCGCTGTGCGTTCTATTTCCGGGTAGATATGGCGCGCGTAATATGGTCCCTGCGACCTACTTTGACTACACCGTGCCTCGGCTGTGGACCTCGCATCCAGGATCCACTCCGATAGTTTTGTAGAGGGGGACGTGGACTACAACTGGGTATAAGTGTCCCGGCTGTGCGTTGTGTATTCGCGGAGATATGCACCTCGCAAAACGACGATTTCGTTTAAGTCTTTCGCTGTGATTTTGTCAGAGTATGAAGATCGGTCGGCTGTTTTCAAACACGCGCTGCCTCGGCTGTGGTTATCCGTTTATTATTCAGCTTACATAGTTGGTTAGAGGACGTCGGGGCCGTGTATTCAGTATAAGAATCCCCGCTGTGCGTTCTATTTCCGGGTAGATATGGCGCGCGTAATATGGTCCCTGCGACCTAATTTGACTACACCGTGCCTCGGCTGTGGACCTCGCATCCAGGATCCACTCCGATAGTTTTGTAGAGGGGGACGTGGACTACAACTGGGTATAAGTGTCCCGGCTGTGCGTTGTGTATTCGCGGAGATATGCACCTCGCAAAACGACGATTTCGTTTAAGTCTTTCGCTGTGATTTTGTCAGAGTATGAAGATCGGTCGGCTGTTTTCAAACACGCGCTGCCTCGGCTGTGGTTATCCGTTTATTATTCAGTTTACATAGTTGGTTAGAGGACGTCGGGGCCGTGTATTCAGTATAAGAATCCCCGCTGTGCGTTCTATTTCCGGGTAGATATGGCGCGCGTAATATGGTCCCTGCGACCTAATTTGACTACACCGTGCCTCGGCTGTGGACCTCGCATCCAGGATCCACTCCGATAGTTTTGTAGAGGGGGACGTGGACTACAACTGGGTATAAGTGTCCCGGCTGTGCGTTGTGTATTCGCGGAGATATGCACCTCGCAAAACGACGATTTCGTTTAAGTCTTTCGCTGTGATTTTGTCAGAGTATGAAGATCGGTCGGCTGTTTTCAAACACGCGCTGCCTCGGCTGTGGTTATCCGTTTATTATTCAGTTTACATAGTTGGTTAGAGGACGTCGGGGCCGTGTATTCAGTATAAGAATCCCCGCTGTGCGTTCTATTTCCGGGTAGATATGGCGCGCGTAATGTGGTCCCTGCGACCTACTTTGACTACACCGTGCCTCGGCTGTGGAGGTCGCATCCATGATCCACTCGGATAGGTTTGTAGAGGTGGATGTGGTCTACGATCGGGTATAAGTGTCCCGGCTGTGCGTTGTGTATTCGCGGAGATATGCACCTCGCAAAACGACGATTTCGTTTAAGTCTTTCGCTGTGATTTTGTCAGAGTATGAAGATCGGTCGGCTGTTTTCAAACACGCGCTGCCTCGGCTGTGGTTATCCGTTTATTATTCAGCTTACATAGTTGGTTAGAGGACGTCGGGGCCGTGTATTCAGTATAAGAATCCCCGCTGTGCGTTCTATTTCCGGGTAGATATGGCGCGCGTAATATGGTCCCTGCGACCTAATTTGACTACACCGTGCCTCGGCTGTGGACCTCGCATCCAGGATCCACTCCGATAGTTTTGTAGAGGGGGACGTGGACTACAACTGGGTATAAGTGTCCCGGCTGTGCGTTGTGTATTCGCGGAGATATGCACCTCGCAAAACGACGATTTCGTTTAAGTCTTTCGCTGTGATTTTGTCAGAGTATGAAGATCGGTCGGCTGTTTTCAAACACGCGCTGCCTCGGCTGTGGTTATCCGTTTATTATTCAGTTTACATAGTTGGTTAGAGGACGTCGGGGCCGTGTATTCAGTATAAGAATCCCCGCTGTGCGTTCTATTTCCGGGTAGATATGGCGCGCGTAATGTGGTCCCTGCGACCTACTTTGACTACACCGTGCCTCGGCTGTGGAGGTCGCATCCATGATCCACTCGGATAGGTTTGTAGAGGTGGATGTGGTCTACGATCGGGTATAAGTGTCCCGGCTGTGCGTTGTGTATTCGCGGAGATATGCACCTCGCAAAACGACGATTTCGTTTAAGTCTTTCGCTGTGATTTTGTCAGAGTATGAAGATCGGTCGGCTGTTTTCAAACACGCGCTGCCTCGGCTGTGGTTATCCGTTTATTATTCAGCTTACATAGTTGGTTAGAGGACGTCGGGGCCGTGTATTCAGTATAAGAATCCCCGCTGTGCGTTCTATTTCCGGGTAGATATGGCGCGCGTAATATGGTCCCTGCGACCTAATTTGACTACACCGTGCCTCGGCTGTGGACCTCGCATCCAGGATCCACTCCGATAGTTTTGTAGAGGGGGACGTGGACTACAACTGGGTATAAGTGTCCCGGCTGTGCGTTGTGTATTCGCGGAGATATGCACCTCGCAAAACGACGATTTCGTTTAAGTCTTTCGCTGTGATTTTGTCAGAGTATGAAGATCGGTCGGCTGTTTTCAAACACGCGCTGCCTCGGCTGTGGTTATCCGTTTATTATTCAGTTTACATAGTTGGTTAGAGGACGTCGGGGCCGTGTATTCAGTATAAGAATCCCCGCTGTGCGTTCTATTTCCGGGTAGATATGGCGCGCGTAATGTGGTCCCTGCGACCTACTTTGACTACACCGTGCCTCGGCTGTGGAGGTCGCATCCATGATCCACTCGGATAGGTTTGTAGAGGTGGATGTGGTCTACGATCGGGTATAAGTGTCCCGGCTGTGCGTTGTGTATTCGCGGAGATATGCACCTCGCAAAACGGGTATTTCGTTTAAGTCTTTCGCTGTGATTTTGTCAGAGTATGAAGATCGGTCGGCTGTTTTCAAACACGCGCTGCCTCGGCTGTGGTTATCCGTTTATTATTCAGTTTACATAGTTGGTTAGAGGACGTCGGGGCCGTGTATTCAGTATAAGAATCCCCGCTGTGCGTTCTATTTCCGGGTAGATATGGCGCGCGTAATGTGGTCCCTGCGACCTACTTTGACTACACCGTGCCTCGGCTGTGGAGGTCGCATCCATGATCCACTCGGATAGGTTTGTAGAGGTGGATGTGGTCTACGATCGGGTATAAGTGTCCCGGCTGTGCGTTGTGTATTCGCGGGGATATGGACCTCGCAAAACGGGTATTTCGTTTAAGTCTTTCGCTGTGATTTTGTCAGAGTATGAAGATCGGTCGGCGGTTTTCAAATACGCGCTGTATCGGCTGTGTGTATCCGCTTATAGGAGTGTCTAGATGGGTGGTTAGAGGACTTCCAGCTTGACAACTGGGCATGAGTATCCCCGCTGTGCGTTCTATTTCCGGGTAGATATGGCGCGCGTAATATGGTCCCTGCGACCTACTTTGACCGCGTCGTGCCTCGGCTGTGAGTGTCCGATTGTGGATCACCCTCCACATGTCTTTAGAGGTTGACGGTGGCTACACGTCGGCATAGGTGTCCCGGCTGTGCGTTGTGTATTCGCGGGGATATGGACCGCGCAAGACGGCGATTTGGTTTAAGGAAACAGAGTATTGGCGCTATCGCTGTGATTTTGTCAGAGTATGAAGATCGGTCGGCGGTTTTCAAATACGTGCTGCCTCGGCTGTGGATACCCGTTTATTATTCTGCTTATATGGGTAGTTAGAGGACGTCGCGACCGTGTATTCAAAATAAGAATCCCCGCTGTGCGTTCCATTTCCGGGTAGATATGGCGCGCGTAATAGGGCCCCTGCGACCTACTTTGACCGCGTGGTGCCTCGGCTGTGGACCTCGCATCCAGGATCCACTCGGATAGGTTTGTAGAAGTGGACTTGGACTACAATTAGATATGAGGTTCCCGGCTGTGCGTTGTGTTTTCGCGGAGATATGGACCGCGCAAAACGGGTATTTGGTTTAAGGATTTTTCGCTGTGATTTTGTCAGAGTATGAAGATCGATCGGCGGTTTTCAAACACGCGCTACATCGGCTGTGTGTATCCGTTTATTATTCATCTTATATGGGTGGTTAGAGGACTTCCAGCTCGACAACTGGGCATGAGTATCCCCGCTGTGCGTTCTATTTCCGGGTAGATATGGCGCGCGTAATATGGTCCCTGCGACCTACTTTGACCGACTCGTGCCTCGGCTGTGGAGGTCGCATCCAGGATCCACTCGGATGTGTTTGTAGAGGGGGACTTGGACTACAATTAGATATGAGGTTCCCGGCTGTGCGTTGTGTTTTCGCGGAGATATGGACCGCGCAAAACGGGTATTTCGTTTAAGGACATAGAGTTTTTCGCTCGGGTTTTAAAGCCGTGATAGGGGCGAAGCGCTGAAGGTTCCAGCGCTTCTGTACTTCGCCTATTACGGCTGTGACCCATTTTGGTAGGGGGTAACCAAGCCACCTTC
>NW_027466715.1:12500-25000 GCF_050575085.1 Anarhichas minor
TAGGTTTGTAGAGGTGGACGTGGTCTACGATTGGGTATAAGTGTCCCGGCTGTGCGTGGTGTTTTCGCGGAGATATCCACCTCGCAAAACGGCGCTTCCGTTTAAGGAAACAGAGTTTTGGCGCTCGTCTTTCGCAGCGCAGCCCAGTAACGTCCCCTACCTTAAGAGAGTCCTCGTTACTCCCGCCGTTTACCCGCGCGATATGGATCCTGGTTCTGGATCTCGCATCCAGGATCCACTCGGATAGGTTTGTAGAGGTAGACGTATTATACAATTAGGTATGAGTATCCCGGCTGTGCGTTGTGTATTCGCGGAGATATCCATCTCGCAAAACGATATAAAAACGGCTGTGATTTTGTCAGAGTATGAAGATCGCCCGGCGCTTTTTGTCAGAGTATGAAGATCGGCCGGCGCTTTTCAAATACGTGCTGCCTCGGCTGTGGGTATCCGTTTATTATTATGCTTATATGGGTGGTTAGAGGACGTCGGGACCGTGGATTCGGTATAAGAATCCCCCGCTGTGCGTTCCATTTCCGGGTAGATATGGACCGCGCAATATGGCCCCTGCGACCTACTTTGACTACATCGTGCCTCGGTTGTGGACCTCGCATCCATGATCCACTCGGATAGATTTGTAGAGGGGGGACTTGGACTACAGTTAGATATAAGTGTCCCGGCTGTGCGTTGTGTATTCGCGGGGATATGGACCTCGCAAAACGGGTATTTCGTTTAAGTCTTTCGCTGTGATTTTGTCAGAGTATGAAGATCGGTCGGCTGTTTTCAAACACGCGCTGCCTCGGCTGGTGGTTATCCGTTTATTATTCAGCCTTACATAGTTGGTTAGAGGACGTCGGGGCCGTGTATTCAGTATAGGAATCCCCGCTGTGCGTTCTATTTTCCGGGTAGATATGGCGCGCGTAATATGGTCCCTGCGACCTACTTTGACTACCACCGTGCCTCGGCTGTGGACCTCGCATCCAGGATCCACTCCGATAGTTTTGTAGAGGGGGACGTGGACTACAACTGGGTATAAGTGTCCCGGCTGTGCGTTGTGTATTCGCGGGGATATGGACCTCGCAAAACGGGTATTTCGTTTAAGTCTTTCGCTGTGATTTTGTCAGAGTATGAAGATCGGTCGGCGGTTTTCAAATACGCGCTGTATCGGCTGTGTGTATCCGTTTATAGGAGTGTCCTAGATGGGTGGTTAGAGGGACTTCCAGCTTGACAACTGGGCATGAGTATCCCCGCTGTGCGTTCTATTTCCGGGTAGATATGGCGCGCGTAATATGGTCCCTGCGACCTACTTTGACCGCGTCGTGCCTCGGCTGTGAGTGTCCGATTGTGGATCACCCTCCACATGTCTTTAGAGGTTGACGGTGGCTACAGGTCGGCATAGGTGTCCCGGCTGTGCGTTGTGTATTCGCGGGGATATGGGACCGCGCAAGACGGCGATTTGGTTTAAGGAAACAGAGTATTGGCGCTATCGCTGTGATTTTTGTCAGAGTATGAAGATCGGGTCGGCGGTTTTCAAATACGTGCTGCCTCGGCTGTGGATACCCGTTTATTATTCTGCTTATATGGGTAGTTAGAGGGACGTCGCGACCGTGTATTCAAAATAAGAATCCCCGCTGTGCGTTCCATTTCCGGGTAGATATGGCGCGCGTAATAGGGCCCCTGCGACCTACTTTGACCGCGTGGTGCCTCGGCTGTGGACCTCGCATCCAGGATCCACTCGGATAGGTTTGTAGAAGTGGACTTGGACTACAATTAGATATGAGGTTCCCGGCTGTGCGTTGTGTTTTCGCGGAGATATGGACCGCGCAAAACGGGTATTTGGTTTAAGGATTTTTCGCTGTGATTTTGTCAGAGTATGAAGATCGATCGGGCGGTTTTCAAACACGCGCTGCATCGGCTGTGTGTATCCGTTTATTATTCATCTTATATGGGTGGTTAGAGGACTTCCAGCTTGACAACTGGGCATGAGTATCCCCGCTGTGCGTTCTATTTCCGGGTAGATATGGCGCGCGTAATATGGTCCCTGCGACCTACTTTGTGACCGCGTCGTGCCTCGGCTGTGAGTGTCCGATTGTGGATCACCCTCCACATGTCTTTAGAGGTTGACGGTGGCTACAGGTCGGCATAGGTGTCCCGGCTGTGCGTTGTGTATTCGCGGGGATATGGACCGCGCAAGACGGCGATTTGGTTTAAGGAAACAGAGTATTGGCGCTATCGCTGTGATTTTGTCAGAGTATGAAGATCTCGGTCGGCGGTTTTCAAATACGTGCTGCCTCGGCTGTGGATACCCGTTTATTATTCTGCTTATATGGGTAGTTAGAGGACGTCGCGACCGTGTATTCAAAATAAGAATCCCCGCTGTGCGTTCCATTTCCGGGTAGATATGGCGCGCGTAATAGGGCCCCCTGCGACCTACTTTGACCGCGTGGTGCCTCGGCTGTGGGACCTCGCAATCCAGGATCCACTCGGATAGGTTTTGTAGAAGTGGACTTGGACTACAATTAGATATGAGGTTCCCGGCTGTGCGTTGTGTTTTCGCGGAGATATGGACCGCGGCAAAACGGGTATTTGGTTTAAGGATTTTTCGCTGTGATTTTGTCAGAGTATGAAGATCGATCGGGCCGGTTTTCAAACACGCGCTGCATCGGCTGTGTGTATCCGTTTATTATTCATCTTATATGGGGTGGTTAGAGGACTTCCAGCTTGACAACTGGGCATGAGTATCCCCGCTGTGCGTTCTATTTCCGGGTAGATATGGCGCGCGTAATATGGTCCCTGCGACCTACTTTGACCGCGTCGTGCCTCGGCTGTGAGTGTCCGATTGTGGATCACCCTCCACATGTCTTTTAGAGGTTGACGGTGGCTACAGGTCGGCATAGGTGTCCCGGCTGTGCGTTGTGTATTCGCGGGGATATGGACCGCGCAAGACGGCGATTTGGTTTAAGGAAACAGAGTATTGGCGCTATCGCTGTGATTTTGTCAGAGTATGAAGATCGGTCGGCGGTTTTCAAATACGTGCTGCCTCGGCTGTGGATTACCCGTTTATTATTCTGCTTATATGGGTAGTTAGAGGACGTCGCGACCGTGTATTCAAAATAAGAATCCCCGCTGTGCGTTCCATTTCCGGGTAGATATGGCGCGCGTAATAGGGCCCCTGCGACCTACTTTGACCGCGTGGTGCCTCGGCTGTGGACCTCGCATCCAGGATCCACTCGGATAGGTTTGTAGAAGTGGACTTGGACTACAATTAGATATGAGGTTCCCGGCTGTGCGTTGTGTTTTCGCGGAGATATGGACCGCGCAAAACGGGTATTTGGTTTAAGGATTTTTCGCTGTGATTTTGTCAGAGTATGAAGATCGATCGGGCGGTTTTCAAACACGCGCTGCATCGGCTGTGTGTATCCGTTTATTATTCATCTTATATGGGGTGGTTAGAGGACTTCCAGCTTGACAACTGGGCATGAGTATCCCCGCTGTGCGTTTCTATTTCCGGGTAGATATGGCGCGCGTAATATGGTCCCTGCGACCTACTTTGACCCGCGTCGTGCCTCGGCTGTGAGTGTCCGATTGTGGATCACCCTCCACATGTCTTTAGAGGTTGACGGTGGCTACAGGTCGGCATAGGTGTCCCGGCTGTGCGTTGTGTATTCGCGGGGGATATGGACCCGCGCAAGACGGCGATTTGGTTTAAGGAAACAGAGTATTGGCGGAAACAGAGTATTGGCGCTATCGCTGTGATTTTGTCAGAGTATGAAGATCGGTCGGCGGTTTTCAAATACGTGCTGCCTCGGCTGTGGATACCCGTTTATTATTCTGCTTATATGGGTAGTTAGAGGACGTCGCGACCGTGTATTCAAAATAAGAATCCCCGCTGTGCGTTCCATTTCCGGGTAGATATGGCGCGCGTAATAGGGCCCCTGCGACCTACTTTGACCGCGTGGTGCCTCGGCTGTGGACCTCGCATCCAGGATCCACTCGGATAGGTTTGTAGAAGTGGACTTGGACTACAATTAGATATGAGGTTCCCGGCTGTGCGTTGTGTTTTCGCGGAGATATGGACCGCGCAAAACGGGTATTTGGTTTAAGGATTTTTCGCTGTGATTTTGTCAGAGTATGAAGATCGATCGGCGGTTTTCAAACACGCGCTGCATCGGCTGTGTGTATCCGTTTATTATTCATCTTATATGGGTGGTTAGAGGACTTCCAGCTTGACAACTGGGCATGAGTATCCCCGCTGTGCGTTCTATTTCCGGGTAGATATGGCGCGCGTAATATGGTCCCTGCGACCTACTTTGACCGCGTCGTGCCTCGGCTGTGAGTGTCCGATTGTGGATCACCCTCCACATGTCTTTAGAGGTTGACGGTGGCTACAGGTCGGCATAGGTGTCCCGGCTGTGCGTTGTGTATTCGCGGGGATATGGACCGCGCAAGACGGCGATTTGGTTTAAGGAAACAGAGTATTGGCGCTATCGCTGTGATTTTGTCAGAGTATGAAGATCGGTCGGCGGTTTTCAAATACGTGCTGCCTCGGCTGTGGATACCCGTTTATTATTCTGCTTATATGGGTAGTTAGAGGACGTCGCGACCGTGTATTCAAAATAAGAATCCCCGCTGTGCGTTCCATTTCCGGGTAGATATGGCGCGCGTAATAGGGCCCCTGCGACCTACTTTGACCGCGTGGTGCCTCGGCTGTGGACCTCGCATCCAGGATCCACTCGGATAGGTTTGTAGAAGTGGACTTGGACTACAATTAGATATGAGGTTCCCGGCTGTGCGTTGTGTTTTCGCGGAGATATGGACCGCGCAAAACGGGTATTTGGTTTAAGGATTTTTCGCTGTGATTTTGTCAGAGTATGAAGATCGATCGGCGGTTTTCAAACACGCGCTGCATCGGCTGTGTGTATCCGTTTATTATTCATCTTATATGGGTGGTTAGAGGACTTCCAGCTTGACAACTGGGCATGAGTATCCCCGCTGTGCGTTCTATTTCCGGGTAGATATGGCGCGCGTAATATGGTCCCTGCGACCTACTTTGACCGCGTCGTGCCTCGGCTGTGAGTGTCCGATTGTGGATCACCCTCCACATGTCTTTAGAGGTTGACGGTGGCTACAGGTCGGCATAGGTGTCCCGGCTGTGCGTTGTGTATTCGCGGGGATATGGACCGCGCAAGACGGCGATTTGGTTTAAGGAAACAGAGTATTGGCGCTATCGCTGTGATTTTGTCAGAGTATGAAGATCGGTCGGCGGTTTTCAAATACGTGCTGCCTCGGCTGTGGATACCCGTTTATTATTCTGCTTATATGGGTATGTTAGAGGACGTCGCGACCGTGTATTCAAAATAAGAATCCCCGCTGTGCGTTCCATTTCCGGGTAGATATGGCGCGCGTAATAGGGCCCCTGCGACCTACTTTGACCGCGTGGTGCCTCGGCTGTGGACCTCGCATCCAGGATCCACTCGGATAGGTTTGTAGAAGTGGACTTGGACTACAATTAGATATGAGGTTCCCGGCTGTGCGTTGTGTTTTCGCGGAGATATGGACCGCGCAAAACGGGTATTTGGTTTAAGGATTTTTCGCTGTGATTTTGTCAGAGTATGAAGATCGATCGGCGGTTTTCAAACACGCGCTGCATCGGCTGTGTGTATCCGTTTATTATTCATCTTATATGGGTGGTTAGAGGACTTCCAGCTTGACAACTGGGCATGAGTATCCCCGCTGTGCGTTCTATTTCCGGGTAGATATGGCGCGCGTAATATGGTCCCTGCGACCTACTTTGACCGCGTCGTGCCTCGGCTGTGAGTGTCCGATTGTGGATCACCCTCCACATGTCTTTAGAGGTTGACGGTGGCTACAGGTCGGCATAGGTGTCCCGGCTGTGCGTTGTGTATTCGCGGGGATATGGACCGCGCAAGACGGCGATTTGGTTTAAGGAAACAGAGTATTGGCGCTATCGCTGTGATTTTGTCAGAGTATGAAGATCGGTCGGCGGTTTTCAAATACGTGCTGCCTCGGCTGTGGATACCCGTTTATTATTCTGCTTATATGGGTAGTTAGAGGACGTCGCGACCGTGTATTCAAAATAAGAATCCCCGCTGTGCGTTCCATTTCCGGGTAGATATGGCGCGCGTAATAGGGCCCCTGCGACCTACTTTGACCGCGTGGTGCCTCGGCTGTGGACCTCGCATCCAGGATCCACTCGGATAGGTTTGTAGAAGTGGACTTGGACTACAATTAGATATGAGGTTCCCGGCTGTGCGTTGTGTTTTCGCGGAGATATGGACCGCGCAAAACGGGTATTTGGTTTAAGGATTTTTCGCTGTGATTTTGTCAGAGTATGAAGATCGATCGGCGGTTTTCAAACACGCGCTGCATCGGCTGTGTGTATCCGTTTATTATTCATCTTATATGGGTGGTTAGAGGACTTCCAGCTTGACAACTGGGCATGAGTATCCCCGCTGTGCGTTCTATTTCCGGGTAGATATGGCGCGCGTAATATGGTCCCTGCGACCTACTTTGACCGCGTCGTGCCTCGGCTGTGAGTGTCCGATTGTGGATCACCCTCCACATGTCTTTAGAGGTTGACGGTGGCTACAGGTCGGCATAGGTGTCCCGGCTGTGCGTTGTGTATTCGCGGGGATATGGACCGCGCAAGACGGCGATTTGGTTTAAGGAAACAGAGTATTGGCGCTATCGCTGTGATTTTGTCAGAGTATGAAGATCGGTCGGCGGTTTTCAAATACGTGCTGCCTCGGCTGTGGATACCCGTTTATTATTCTGCTTATATGGGTAGTTAGAGGACGTCGCGACCGTGTATTCAAAATAAGAATCCCCGCTGTGCGTTCCATTTCCGGGTAGATATGGCGCGCGTAATAGGGCCCCTGCGACCTACTTTGACCGCGTGGTGCCTCGGCTGTGGACCTCGCATCCAGGATCCACTCGGATAGGTTTGTAGAAGTGGACTTGGACTACAATTAGATATGAGGTTCCCGGCTGTGCGTTGTGTTTTCGCGGAGATATGGACCGCGCAAAACGGGTATTTGGTTTAAGGATTTTTCGCTGTGATTTTGTCAGAGTATGAAGATCGATCGGCGGTTTTCAAACACGCGCTGCATCGGCTGTGTGTATCCGTTTATTATTCATCTTATATGGGTGGTTAGAGGACTTCCAGCTTGACAACTGGGCATGAGTATCCCCGCTGTGCGTTCTATTTCCGGGTAGATATGGCGCGCGTAATATGGTCCCTGCGACCTACTTTGACCGCGTCGTGCCTCGGCTGTGAGTGTCCGATTGTGGATCACCCTCCACATGTCTTTAGAGGTTGACGGTGGCTACAGGTCGGCATAGGTGTCCCGGCTGTGCGTTGTGTATTCGCGGGGATATGGACCGCGCAAGACGGCGATTTGGTTTAAGGAAACAGAGTATTGGCGCTATCGCTGTGATTTTGTCAGAGTATGAAGATCGGTCGGCGGTTTTCAAATACGTGCTGCCTCGGCTGTGGATACCCGTTTATTATTCTGCTTATATGGGTAGTTAGAGGACGTCGCGACCGTGTATTCAAAATAAGAATCCCCGCTGTGCGTTCCATTTCCGGGTAGATATGGCGCGCGTAATAGGGCCCCTGCGACCTACTTTGACCGCGTGGTGCCTCGGCTGTGGACCTCGCATCCAGGATCCACTCGGATAGGTTTGTAGAAGTGGACTTGGACTACAATTAGATATGAGGTTCCCGGCTGTGCGTTGTGTTTTCGCGGAGATATGGACCGCGCAAAACGGGTATTTGGTTTAAGGATTTTTCGCTGTGATTTTGTCAGAGTATGAAGATCGATCGGCGGTTTTCAAACACGCGCTGCATCGGCTGTGTGTATCCGTTTATTATTCATCTTATATGGGTGGTTAGAGGACTTCCAGCTTGACAACTGGGCATGAGTATCCCCGCTGTGCGTTCTATTTCCGGGTAGATATGGCGCGCGTAATATGGTCCCTGCGACCTACTTTGACCGCGTCGTGCCTCGGCTGTGAGTGTCCGATTGTGGATCACCCTCCACATGTCTTTAGAGGTTGACGGTGGCTACAGGTCGGCATAGGTGTCCCGGCTGTGCGTTGTGTATTCGCGGGGATATGGACCGCGCAAGACGGCGATTTGGTTTAAGGAAACAGAGTATTGGCGCTATCGCTGTGATTTTGTCAGAGTATGAAGATCGGTCGGCGGTTTTCAAATACGTGCTGCCTCGGCTGTGGATACCCGTTTATTATTCTGCTTATATGGGTAGTTAGAGGACGTCGCGACCGTGTATTCAAAATAAGAATCCCCGCTGTGCGTTCCATTTCCGGGTAGATATGGCGCGCGTAATAGGGCCCCTGCGACCTACTTTGACCGCGTGGTGCCTCGGCTGTGGACCTCGCATCCAGGATCCACTCGGATAGGTTTGTAGAAGTGGACTTGGACTACAATTAGATATGAGGTTCCCGGCTGTGCGTTGTGTTTTCGCGGAGATATGGACCGCGCAAAACGGGTATTTGGTTTAAGGATTTT
This sequence comes from Anarhichas minor, assembly GCF_050575085.1. Lineage (NCBI taxonomy): Eukaryota > Metazoa > Chordata > Actinopteri > Perciformes > Anarhichadidae > Anarhichas > Anarhichas minor. The sequence goes on from NW_027466715.1 coordinate 21,049, forward strand.
TCGCTGTGATTTTGTCAGAGTATGAAGATCGATCGGCGGTTTTCAAACACGCGCTGCATCGGCTGTGTGTATCCGTTTATTATTCATCTTATATGGGTGGTTAGAGGACTTCCAGCTTGACAACTGGGCATGAGTATCCCCGCTGTGCGTTCTATTTCCGGGTAGATATGGCGCGCGTAATATGGTCCCTGCGACCTACTTTGACCGCGTCGTGCCTCGGCTGTGAGTGTCCGATTGTGGATCACCCTCCACATGTCTTTAGAGGTTGACGGTGGCTACAGGTCGGCATAGGTGTCCCGGCTGTGCGTTGTGTATTCGCGGGGATATGGACCGCGCAAGACGGCGATTTGGTTTAAGGAAACAGAGTATTGGCGCTATCGCTGTGATTTTGTCAGAGTATGAAGATCGGTCGGCGGTTTTCAAATACGTGCTGCCTCGGCTGTGGATACCCGTTTATTATTCTGCTTATATGGGTAGTTAGAGGACGTCGCGACCGTGTATTCAAAATAAGAATCCCCGCTGTGCGTTCCATTTCCGGGTAGATATGGCGCGCGTAATAGGGCCCCTGCGACCTACTTTGACCGCGTGGTGCCTCGGCTGTGGACCTCGCATCCAGGATCCACTCGGTGAGGTTTGTAGAAGTGGACTTGGACTACAATTAGATATGAGGTTCCCGGCTGTGCGTTGTGTTTTCGCGGAGATATGGACCGCGCAAAACGGGTATTTGGTTTAAGGATTTTTTCGCTGTGATTTTGTCAGAGTATGAAGATCGATCGGCGGTTTTCAAACACGCGCTGCATCGGCTGTGTGTATCCGTTTATTATTCATCTTATATGGGTGGTTAGAGGACTTCCAGCTCGACAACTGGGCATGAGTATCCCCGCTGTGCGTTCTATTTCCGGGTAGATATGGCGCGCGTAATATGGTCCCTGCGACCTACTTTGACCGCGTCGTGCCTCGGCTGTGAGTGTCCGATTGTGGATCACCCTCCACATGTCTTTAGAGGTTGACGGTGGCTACAGGTCGGCATAGGTGTCCCGGCTGTGCGTTGTGTATTCGCGGGGATATGGACCGCGCAAGACGGCGATTTGGTTTAAGGAAACAGAGTATTGGCGCTATCGCTGTGATTTTGTCAGAGTATGAAGATCGGTCGGCGGTTTTCAAATACGTGCTGCCTCGGCTGTGGATACCCGTTTATTATTCTGCTTATATGGGTAGTTAGAGGACGTCGCGACCGTGTATTCAAAATAAGAATCCCCGCTGTGCGTTCCATTTCCGGGTAGATATGGCGCGCGTAATAGGGCCCCTGCGACCTACTTTGACCGCGTGGTGCCTCGGCTGTGGACCTCGCATCCAGGATCCACTCGGATAGGTTTGTAGAAGTGGACTTGGACTACAATTAGATATGAGGTTCCCGGCTGTGCGTTGTGTTTTCGCGGAGATATGGACCGCGCAAAACGGGTATTTGGTTTAAGGATTTTTCGCTGTGATTTTGTCAGAGTATGAAGATCGATCGGCGGTTTTCAAACACGCGCTGCATCGGCTGTGTGTATCCGTTTATTATTCATCTTATATGGGTGGTTAGAGGACTTCCAGCTCGACAACTGGGCATGAGTATCCCCGCTGTGCGTTCTATTTCCGGGTAGATATGGCGCGCGTAATATGGTCCCTGCGACCTACTTTGACCGACTCGTGCCTCGGCTGTGGAGGTCGCATCCAGGATCCACTCTGATGTGTTTGTAGAGGGGGACTTGGACTACAATTAGATATGAGTGTCCCGGCTGTGCGTTGTGTTTTCGCGGAGATATGGACCGCGCAAAACGGGTATTTCGTTTAAGGACATAGAGTTTTTCGCTCGGGTTTTAAAGCCGTGATAGGGGCGAAGCGCTGAAGGTTCCAGCGCTTCTGTACTTCGCCTATTACGGCTGTGACCCATTTTGGTAGGGGGTAACCAAGCCACCTTGCACACAATGATAGGAACAGACTACCCAGTGTATACTAGGGGATAGGAGCGAAGCGCTGAAGGGTCCAGCGCTTCTGGCGGTTCCCCTATGCTACAGCCGTAGTAGGGGATATGAGCGAAGCGCTGAAGGGTCCAGCGCTTCTGGCGGTTCCCCTATGTTACAGCCGTAGTAGGGACGAAGCGCTGAAGGGTCCAGCGCTTCTGGCGGTTCCCCTATGCTACAGCCGTAGTAGGGGATATGAGCGAAGCGCTGAAGGGTCCAGCGCTTCTGGCGGTCCCCCCTATGCTACAGCCGTAGTAGGGGATATGAGCGAAGCGCTGAAGGGTCCAGCGCTTCTGGCGGTTCCCCTATGTTACAGCCGTAGTAGGGACGAAGCGCTGAAGGGTCCAGCGCTTCTGGCGGTTCCCCTATGCTACAGCCGTAGTAGGGGATATGAGCGAAGCGCTGAAGGGTCCAGCGCTTCTGGCGGTCCCCCTATGCTACAGCCGTAGTAGGGGATATGAGCGAAGCGCTGAAGGGTCCAGCGCTTCTGGCGGTCCCCCTATGCTACAGCCGTAGTAGGGGATATGAGCGAAGCGCTGAAGGGTCCAGCGCTTCTGGCGGTTCCCCTATGCTACAGCCGTAGTAGGGGATATGAGCGAAGCGCTGAAGGGTCCAGCGCTTCTGGCGGTCCCCCTATGCTACAGCCGTAGTAGGGGGATAGGAGCGAAGCGCTGAAGGGTCCAGCGCTTCTGGCGGTCCCCCTATGCTACAGCCGTAGTAGGGGATATGAGCGAAGCGCTGAAGGGTCCAGCGCTTCTGGCGGTCCCCCTATGCTACAGCCGTAGTAGGGGGATATGAGCGAAGCGCTGAAGGGTCCAGCGCTTCTGGCGGTCCCCCTATGCTACAGCCGTAGTAGGGGATATGAGCGAAGCGCTGAAGGGTCCAGCGCTTCTGGCGGTCCCCCCTATGCTACAGCCGTAGTAGGGGATATGAGCGAAGCGCTGAAGGGTCCAGCGCTTCTGGCGGTCCCCCTATGCTACAGCCGTAGTAGGGGATAGGAGCGAAGCGCTGAAGGGTCCAGCGCTTCTGGCGGTTTCCCCTATGCTACAGCCGTAGTAGGGGATAGGAGCGAAGCGCTGAAGGGTCCAGCGCTTCTGGCGGTCCCCCCTATGCTACAGCCGTAGTAGGGGATATGAGCGAAGCGCTGAAGGGTCCAGCGCTTCTGGCGGTCCCCCTATGCTACAGCCGTAGTAGGGGATATGAGCGAAGCGCTGAAGGGTCCAGCGCTTCTGGCGGTTCCCCTATGCTACAGCCGTAGTAGGGGATATGAGCGAAGCGCTGAAGGGTCCAGCGCTTCTGGCGGTCCCCCCTATGCTACAGCCGTAGTAGGGGATATGAGCGAAGCGCTGAAGGGTCCAGCGCTTCTGGCGGTTCCCCTATGCTACAGCCGTAGTAGGGGATATGAGCGAAGCGCTGAAGGGTCCAGCGCTTCTGGCGGTTCCCCTATGCTACAGCCGTAGTAGGGGATAGGAGCGAAGCGCTGAAGGGTCCAGCGCTTCTGGCGGGTCCCCCTATGCTACAGCCGTAGTAGGGGATATGAGCGAAGCGCTGAAGGGTCCAGCGCTTCTGGCGGTCCCCCTATGCTACAGCCGTAGTAGGGGATAGGAGCGAAGCGCTGAAGGGTCCAGCGCTTCTGGCGGTTCCCCTATGCTACAGCCGTAGTAGGGGATAGGAGCGAAGCGCTGAAGGGTCCAGCGCTTCTGGCGGTCCCCCTATGCTACAGCCGTAGTAGGGGATATGAGCGAAGCGCTGAAGGGTCCAGCGCTTCTGGCGGTCCCCCTATGCTACAGCCGTAGTAGGGGATATGAGCGAAGCGCTGAAGGGTCCAGCGCTTCTGGCGGTTCCCCTATGCTACAGCCGTAGTAGGGGATATGAGCGAAGCGCTGAAGGGTCCAGCGCTTCTGGCGGTCCCCCCTATGCTACAGCCGTAGTAGGGGATATGAGCG
>NW_027466716.1:2500-7500 GCF_050575085.1 Anarhichas minor
TATCCCCTACTACGGCTGTAGCATAGGGGGACCGCCAGAAGCGCTGGACCCTTCAGCGCTTCGCTCCTATCCCCTACTACGGCTGTAGCATAGGGGGACCGCCAGAAGCGCTGGACCCTTCAGCGCTTCGCTCATATCCCCTACTACGGCTGTAGCATAGGGGGACCGCCAGAAGCGCTGGACCCTTCAGGCGCTTCGCTCATATCCCCTACTACGGCTGTAGCATAGGGGGACCGCCAGAAGCGCTGGACCCTTCAGCGCTTCGCTCATATCCCCTACTACGGCTGTAGCATAGGGGGACCGCCAGAAGCGCTGGACCCTTCAGCGCTTCGCTCATATCCCCTACTACGGCTGTAGCATAGGGGAACCGCCAGAAGCGCTGGACCCTTCAGCGCTTCGTCCCTACTACGGCTGTAACATAGGGGAACCGCCAGAAGCGCTGGACCCTTCAGCGCTTCGCTCATATCCCCTACTACGGCTGTAGCATAGGGGGACCGCCAGAAGCGCTGGACCCTTCAGCGCTTCGCTCATATCCCCTACTACGGCTGTAGCATAGGGGAACCGCCAGAAGCGCTGGACCCTTCAGCGCTTCGTCCCTACTACGGCTGTAACATAGGGGAACCGCCAGAAGCGCTGGACCCTTCAGCGCTTCGCTCATATCCCCTAACTACGGCTGTAGCATAGGGGAACCGCCAGAAGCGCTGGACCCTTCAGCGCTTCGTCCCTACTACGGCTGTAACATAGGGGAACCGCCAGAAGCGCTGGACCCTTCAGCGCTTCGCTCATATCCCCTACTACGGCTGTAGCATAGGGGAACCGCCAGAAGCGCTGGACCCTTCAGCGCTTCGCTCCTATCCCCTAGTATACACTGGGTAGTCTGTTCCTATCATTGTGTGCAAGGTGGCTTGGTTACCCCCTACCAAAATGGGTCACAGCCGTAATAGGCGAAGTACAGAAGCGCTGGAACCTTCAGCGCTTCGCCCCTATCACGGCTTTAAAACCCGAGCGAAAAACTCTATGTCCTTAAACGAAATACCCGTTTTGCGCGGTCCATATCTCCGCGAAAACACAACGCACAGCCGGGACACTCATATCTAATTGTAGTCCAAGTCCCCCTCTACAAACACATCCGAGTGGATCCTGGATGCGACCTCCACAGCCGAGGCACGAGTCGGTCAAAGTAGGTCGCAGGGACCATATTACGCGCGCCATATCTACCCGGAAATAGAACGCACAGCGGGGATACTCATGCCCAGTTGTCGAGCTGGAAGTCCTCTAACCACACCATATAAGATGAATAATAAACGGATACACACAGCCGATGCAGCGCGTGTTTGAAAACCGCCGATCGATCTTCATACTCTGACAAAATCACAGCGAAAAATCCTTAAACCAAATACCCGTTTTGCGCGGTCCATATCTCCGCGAAAACACAACGCACAGCCGGGAACCTCATATCTAATTGTAGTCCAAGTCCACTTCTACAAACCTATCCGAGTGGATCCTGGATGCGAGGTCCACAGCCGAGGCACCACGCGGTCAAAGTAGGTCGCAGGGGCCCTATTACGCGCGCCATATCTACCCGGAAATGGAACGCACAGCGGGGATTCTTATTTTGAATACACGGTCCCGACGTCCTCTAACTACCCATATAAGCAGAATAATAAACGGGTATCCACAGCCGAGGCAGCACGTATTTGAAAACCGCCGACCGATCTTCATACTCTGACAAAATCACAGCGATAGCGCCAATACTCTGTTTCCTTAAACCAAATCGCCGTCTTGCGCGGTCCATATCCCCGCGAATACACAACGCACAGCCGGGACACCTATGCCGACGTGTAGCCACCGTCAACCTCTAAAGACATGTGGAGGGTGATCCACAATCGGACACTCACAGCCGAGGCACGACGCGGTCAAAGTAGGTCGCAGGGACCATATTACGCGCGCCATATCTACCCGGAAATAGAACGCACAGCGGGGATACTCATGCCCAGTTGTCAAGCTGGAAGTCCTCTAACCACCCATCTAGACACTCCTATAAACGGATACACACAGCCGATACAGCGCGTATTTGAAAACCGCCGACCGATCTTCATACTCTGACAAAATCAAAGCGAAAGACTTAAACGAAATACCCGTTTTGCGAGGTCCATATCCCCGCGAATACACAACGCACAGCCGGGACACTTATACCCGATCGTAGACCACATCCACCTCTACAAACCTATCCGAGTGGATCATGGATGCGACCTCCACAGCCGAGGCACGGTGTAGTCAAAGTAGGTCGCAGGGACCACATTACGCGCGCCATATCTACCCGGAAATAGAACGCACAGCGGGGATTCTTATACTGAATACACGGCCCCGACGTCCTCTAACCAACTATGTAAACTGAATAATAAACGGATAACCACAGCCGAGGCAGCGCGTGTTTGAAAACAGCCGACCGATCTTCATACTCTGACAAAATCACAGCGAAAGACTTAAACGAAATCGTCGTTTTGCGAGGTGCATATCTCCGCGAATACACAACGCACAGCCGGGACACTTATACCCAGTTGTAGTCCACGTCCCCCTCTACAAAACTATCGGAGTGGATCCTGGATGCGAGGTCCACAGCCGAGGCACGGTGTAGTCAAATTAGGTCGCAGGGACCATATTACGCGCGCCATATCTACCCGGAAATAGAACGCACAGCGGGGATTCTTATACTGAATATACGGCCCCGACGTCCTCTAACCAACTATGTAAGCTGAATAATAAACGGATAACCACAGCCGAGGCAGCGCGTGTTTGAAAACAGCCGACCGATCTTCATACTCTGACAAAATCACAGCGAAAGACTTAAACGAAATCGTCGTTTTGCGAGGTGCATATCTCCGCGAATACACAACGCACAGCCGGGACACTTATACCCAGTTGTAGTCCACGTCCCCCTCTACAAAACTATCGGAGTGGATCCTGGATGCGAGGTCCACAGCCGAGGCACGGTGTAGTCAAAGTAGGTCGCAGGGACCATATTACGCGCGCCATATCTACCCGGAAATAGAACGCACAGCGGGGATTCTTATACTGAATACACGGCCCCGACGTCCTCTAACCAACTATGTAAGCTGAATAATAAACGGATAACCACAGCCGAGGCAGCGCGTGTTTGAAAACAGCCGACCGATCTTCATACTCTGACAAAATCACAGCGAAAGACTTAAACGAAATACCCGTTTTGCGAGGTCCATATCCCCGCGAATACACAACGCACAGCCGGGACACTTATACCCAGTTGTAGTCCACGTCCCCCTCTACAAAACTATCGGAGTGGATCCTGGATGCGAGGTCCACAGCCGAGGCACGGTGTAGTCAAAGTAGGTCGCAGGGACCATATTACGCGCGCCATATCTACCCGGAAATAGAACGCACAGCGGGGATTCTTATACTGAATACACGGCCCCGACGTCCTCTAACCAACTATGTAAGCTGAATAATAAACGGATAACCACAGCCGAGGCAGCGCGTGTTTGAAAACAGCCGACCGATCTTCATACTCTGACAAAATCACAGCGAAAGACTTAAACGAAATACCCGTTTTGCGAGGTCCATATCCCCGCGAATACACAACGCACAGCCGGGACACTTATATCTAACTGTAGTCCAAGTCCCCCTCTACAAATCTATCCTAGTGGATCATGGATGCGAGGTCCACAGCCGAGGCACGATGTAGTCAAAGTAGGTCGCAGGGGCCATATTGCGCGGTCCATATTTACCCGGAAATGGAACGCACAGCGGGGATTCTTATACCGAATCCACGGTCCCGACGTCCTCTAACTACCCATATAAGCAGAATAATAAACGGGTATCCACAGCCGAGGCAGCACGTATTTGAAAACCGCCGACCGATCTTCATACTCTGACAAAAAGCGCCGGGCGATCTTCATACTCTGACAAAATCACAGCCGTTTTTATATCGTTTTGCGAGATGGATATCTCCGCGAATACACAACGCACAGCCGGGATACTCATACCTAATTGTATAATACGTCTACCTCTACAAACCTATCCGAGTGGATCCTGGATGCGAGATCCAGAACCAGGATCCATATCGCGCGGGTAAACGGCGGGAGTAACGAGGACTCTCTTAAGGTAGGGGACGTTACTGGGCTGCGCTGCGAAAGACGAGCGCCAAAACTCTGTTTCCTTAAACGGAAGCGCCGTTTTGCGAGGTGGATATCTCCGCGAAAACACCACGCACAGCCGGGACACTTATACCCAATCGTAGACCACGTCCACCTCTACAAACCTATCCGAGTGGATCCTGGATCCGAGACCCACAGCCGAGGCACCACGCGGTCAAAGTAGGTCGCAGTTGCCGTTTTGCGCGCTCCATCTCTCCGCCAAAACACCACGCACAGCCGGGACACTTATACCCTATTGTAGACCCCGACCTCCTCTAACCACCCATACATGCAGAACAATAAACGGATACCCACAGCCGATGCAGCAAGTAGTTCAAAAGCGCCGGCCGATCTTCGTACTCTGACAAAATCACAGCGAAAGACGAGCGCCAATACTCTGTCTCCTTAAACCAAATCGCCGGTTTGCGCGGTGCATATCCCCGCGAATACACAACGCACAGACTCGGCCCCTACGCCGAATAGTAGACCACGTCCACTTCTAAAGACCTGTGGAGTTTGAGCCACAATCGGACACTCACAGCCGATGCACGACTCGGTCAAAATAGGTCGCAGTAGCCACATTGCGCGGTTCATATCTCCGCCAAAACACAACGCACAGCCGGGATACTTATGCCGAATTGTAGACCCCGACGTCCTCTAACCACCCATCTAGACACTCCTATAAACGGATACCCACAGCCGATGCAGCGCGTAGTTCAAAAGCGTCGGCCGATCTTCGTACTCTGACAAAATCACAGCCAAAGACGAGCGACAATATCGCCGGTCTGCGAGGTCCATATCTCCGCGAAAACACAACGCACAGCCGGG
>NW_027466716.1:17500-28800 GCF_050575085.1 Anarhichas minor
CCCCCTACTACGGCTGTAGCATAGGGGAACCGCCAGAAGCGCTGGACCCTTCAGCGCTTCGTCCCTACTACGGCTGTAACATAGGGGAACCGCCAGAAGCGCTGGACCCTTCAGCGCTTCGCTCATATCCCCTACTACGGCTGTAGCATAGGGGAACCGCCAGAAGCGCTGGACCCTTCAGCGCTTCGTCCCTACTACGGCTGTAACATAGGGGAACCGCCAGAAGCGCTGGACCCTTCAGCGCTTCGCTCCTATCCCCTACTACGGCTGTAGCATAGGGGGACCGCCAGAAGCGCTGGACCCTTCAGCGCTTCGCTCATATCCCCTACTACGGCTGTAGCATAGGGGGACCGCCAGAAGCGCTGGACCCTTCAGCGCTTCGCTCATATCCCCTACTACGGCTGTAGCATAGGGGGACCGCCAGAAGCGCTGGACCCTTCAGCGCTTCGTCCCCTACTACGGCTGTAACATAGGGGAACCGCCAGAAGCGCTGGACCCTTCAGCGCTTCGCTCCTATCCCCTACTACGGCTGTAGCATAGGGGAACCGCCAGAAGCGCTGGACCCTTCAGCGCTTCGTCCCTACTACGGCTGTAACATAGGGGAACCGCCAGAAGCGCTGGACCCTTCAGCGCTTCGGCTCCTATCCCCTACTACGGCTGTAGCATAGGGGAACCGCCAGAAGCGCTGGACCCTTCAGCGCTTCGTCCCTACTACGGCTGTAACATAGGGGAACCGCCAGAAGCGCTGGACCCTTCAGCGCTTCGCTCCTATCCCCTACTACGGCTGTAGCATAGGGGGACCGCCAGAAGCGCTGGACCCTTCAGCGCTTCGCTCATATCCCCTACTACGGCTGTAGCATAGGGGGACCGCCAGAAGCGCTGGACCCTTCAGCGCTTCGCTCATATCCCCTACTACGGCTGTAGCATAGGGGAACCGCCAGAAGCGCTGGACCCTTCAGCGCTTCGCTCATATCCCCTACTACGGCTGTAGCATAGGGGGACCGCCAGAAGCGCTGGACCCTTCAGCGCTTCGTCCCTACTACGGCTGTAACATAGGGGAACCGCCAGAAGCGCTGGACCCTTCAGCGCTTCGCTCCTATCCCCTACTACGGCTGTAGCATAGGGGAACCGCCAGAAGCGCTGGACCCTTCAGCGCTTCGTCCCTACTACGGCTGTAACATAGGGGAACCGCCAGAAGCGCTGGACCCTTCAGCGCTTCGCTCCTATCCCCTACTACGGCTGTAGCATAGGGGAACCGCCAGAAGCGCTGGACCCTTCAGCGCTTCGCTCATATCCCCTACTACGGCTGTAGCATAGGGGGACCGCCAGAAGCGCTGGACCCTTCAGCGCTTCGCTCATATCCCCTAGTATACACTGGGTAGTCTGTTCCTATCATTGTGCGGAAGGTGGCTTGGTTACCCCCTACCAAAATGGGTCACAGCCGTAATAGGCGAAGTACAGAAGCGCTGGAACCTTCAGCGCTTCGCCCCTATCACGGCTTTAAAACCCGAGCGAAAAACTCTATGTCCTTAAACGAAATACCCGTTTTGCGCGGTCCATATCTCCGCGAAAACACAACGCACAGCCGGGACACTCATATCTAATTGTAGTACAAGTCTACCTCTACAAACACATCCGAGTGGATCCTGGATGCGACCTCCACAGCCGAGGCACGAGTCGGTCAAAGTAGGTCGCAGGGACCATATTACGCGCGCCATATCTACCCGGAAATAGAACGCAGAGCGGGGATACTCATGCCCAGTTGTCGAGCTGGAAGTCCTCTAACCACCCATATAAGATGAATAATAAACGGATACACACAGCCGATGCAGCGCGTGTTTGAAAACCGCCGATCGATCTTCATACTCTGACAAAATCACAGCGAAAAATCCTTAAACCAAATACCCGTTTTGCGCGGTCCATATCTCCGCGAAAACACAACGCACAGCCGGGAACCTCATATCTAATTGTAGTCCAAGTCCACTTCTACAAACCTATCCGAGTGGATCCTGGATGCGAGGTCCACAGCCGAGGCACCACGCGGTCAAAGTAGGTCGCAGGGGCCCTATTACGCGCGCCATATCTACCCGGAAATGGAACGCACAGCGGGGATTCTTATTTTGAATACACGGTCCCGACGTCCTCTAACTACCCATATAAGCAGAATAATAAACGGGTACCCACAGCCGAGGCAGCACGTATTTGAAAACCGCCGACCGATCTTCATACTCTGACAAAATCACAGCGATAGCGCCAATACTCTGTTTCCTTAAACCAAATCGCCGTCTTGCGCGGTCCATATCCCCGCGAATACACAACGCACAGCCGGGACAACCTATGCCGACGTGTAGCCACCGTCAACCTCTAAAGACATGTGGAGGGTGATCCCACAATCGGACACTCACAGCCGAGGCACGACGCGGTCAAAGTAGGTCGCAGGGACCATATTACGCGCGCCATATCTACCCGGAAATAGAACGCACAGCGGGGATACTCATGCCCAGTTGTCAAGCTGGAAGTCCTCTAACCACCCATCTAGACACTCCTATAAAACGGATACACACAGCCGATACAGCGCGTATTTGAAAACCGCCGACCGATCTTCATACTCTGACAAAATCAAAGCGAAAGACTTAAACGAAATACCCGTTTTGCGAGGTCCATATCCCCGCGAATACACAACGCACAGCCGGGACACTTATACCCGATCGTAGACCACATCCACCTCTACAAACCTATCCGAGTGGATCATGGATGCGACCTCCACAGCCGAGGCACGGTGTAGTCAAAGTAGGTCGCAGGGACCACATTACGCGCGCCATATCTACCCGGAAATAGAACGCACAGCGGGGATTCTTATACTGAATACACGGCCCCCGACGTCCTCTAACCAACTATGTAAACTGAATAATAAACGGATAACCACAGCCGAGGCAGCGCGTGTTTGAAAACAGCCGACCGATCTTCATACTCTGACAAAATCACAGCGAAAGACTTAAACGAAATCGTCGTTTTGCGAGGTGCATATCTCCGCGAATACACAACGCACAGCCGGGACACTTATACCCAGTTGTAGTCCACGTCCCCCTCTACAAAACTATCGGAGTGGATCCTGGATGCGAGGTCCACAGCCGAGGCACGGTGTAGTCAAATTAGGTCGCAGGGACCATATTACGCGCGCCCATATCTACCCCGGAAATAGAACGCACCAGCGGGGATTCTTATACTGAATCACACGGCCCCGACGTCCTCTAACCAACTATGTAAGCTGAATAATAAACGGATAACCACAGCCGAGGCAGCGCGTGTTTGAAAACCAGCCGACCGATCTTCATCACTCTGACAAAATCACAGCGAAAGACTTAAACGAAATCGTCGTTTTGCGAGGTGCATATCTCCGCGAATACACAACGCACAGCCGGGACACTTATACCCGATCGTAGACCACATCCACCTCTACAAACCTATCCGAGTGGATCATGGATGCGACCCTCCACAGCCGAGGCACGGTGTAGTCAAAGTAGGTCGCAGGGACCACATTACGCGCGCCATATCTACCCGGAAATAGAACGCACAGCGGGGATTCTTATACTGAATACACGGCCCCGACGTCCTCTAACCAACTATGTAAACTGAATAATAAACGGATAACCACAGCCGAGGCAGCGCGTGTTTGAAAACAGCCGACCGATCTTCATACTCTGACAAAATCACAGCGAAAGACTTAAACGAAATCGTCGTTTTGCGAGGTGCATATCTCCGCGAATACACAACGCACAGCCGGGACACTTATACCCAGTTGTAGTCCACGTCCCCCTCTACAAAACTATCGGAGTGGATCCTGGATGCGAGGTCCACAGCCGAGGCACGGTGTAGTCAAATTAGGTCGCAGGGACCATATTACGCGCGCCATATCTACCCGGAAATAGAACGCACAGCGGGGATTCTTATACTGAATACACGGCCCCGACGTCCTCTAACCAACTATGTAAGCTGAATAATAAACGGATAACCACAGCCGAGGCAGCGCGTGTTTGAAAACAGCCGACCGATCTTCATACTCTGACAAAATCACAGCGAAAGACTTAAACGAAATCGTCGTTTTGCGAGGTGCATATCTCCGCGAATACACAACGCACAGCCGGGACACTTATACCCGATCGTAGACCACATCCACCTCTACAAACCTATCCGAGTGGATCATGGATGCGACCTCCACAGCCGAGGCACGGTGTAGTCAAAGTAGGTCGCAGGGACCACATTACGCGCGCCATATCTACCCGGAAATAGAACGCACAGCGGGGATTCTTATACTGAATACACGGCCCCGACGTCCTCTAACCAACTATGTAAACTGAATAATAAACGGATAACCACAGCCGAGGCAGCGCGTGTTTGAAAACAGCCGACCGATCTTCATACTCTGACAAAATCACAGCGAAAGACTTAAACGAAATCGTCGTTTTGCGAGGTGCATATCTCCGCGAATACACAACGCACAGCCGGGACACTTATACCCAGTTGTAGTCCACGTCCCCCTCTACAAAACTATCGGAGTGGATCCTGGATGCGAGGTCCACAGCCGAGGCACGGTGTAGTCAAATTAGGTCGCAGGGACCATATTACGCGCGCCATATCTACCCGGAAATAGAACGCACAGCGGGGATTCTTATACTGAATACACGGCCCCCGACGTCCTCTAACCAACTATGTAAACTGAATAATAAACGGATAACCACAGCCGAGGCAGCGCGTGTTTGAAAACAGCCGACCGATCTTCATACTCTGACAAAATCACAGCGAAAGACTTAAACGAAATCGTCGTTTTGCGAGGTGCATATCTCCGCGAATACACAACGCACAGCCGGGACACTTATACCCAGTTGTAGTCCACGTCCCCCTCTACAAAACTATCGGAGTGGATCCTGGATGCGAGGTCCACAGCCGAGGCACGGTGTAGTCAAATTAGGTCGCAGGGACCATATTACGCGCGCCATATCTACCCGGAAATAGAACGCACAGCGGGGATTCTTATACTGAATACACGCCCCCGACGTCCTCTAACCAACTATGTAAGCTGAATAATAAACGGATAACCACAGCCGAGGCAGCGCGTGTTTGAAAACAGCCGACCGATCTTCATACTCTGACAAAATCACAGCGAAAGACTTAAACGAAATCGTCGTTTTGCGAGGTGCATATCTCCGCGAATACACAACGCACAGCCGGGACACTTATACCCAGTTGTAGTCCACGTCCCCCTCTACAAAACTATCGGAGTGGATCCTGGATGCGAGGTCCACAGCCGAGGCACGGTGTAGTCAAAGTAGGTCGCAGGGACCATATTACGCGCGCCATATCTACCCGGAAATAGAACGCACAGCGGGGATTCTTATACTGAATACACGGCCCCGACGTCCTCTAACCAACTATGTAAGCTGAATAATAAACGGATAACCACAGCCGAGGCAGCGCGTGTTTGAAAACAGCCGACCGATCTTCATACTCTGACAAAATCAAAGCGAAAGACTTAAACGAAATACCCGTTTTGCGAGGTCCATATCCCCGCGAATACACAACGCACAGCCGGGACACTTATATCTAACTGTAGTCCAAGTCCCCCTCTACAAATCTATCCGAGTGGATCATGGATGCGAGGTCCACAGCCGAGGCACGATGTAGTCAAAGTAGGTCGCAGGGGCCATATTGCGCGGTCCATATTTACCCGGAAATGGAACGCACAGCGGGGATTCTTATACCGAATCCACGGTCCCGACGTCCTCTAACTACCCATATAAGCAGAATAATAAACGGGTATCCACAGCCGAGGCAGCACGTATTTGAAAACCGCCGACCGATCTTCATACTCTGACAAAAAGCGCCGGGCGATCTTCATACTCTGACAAAATCACAGCCGTTTTTATATCGTTTTGCGAGATGGATATCTCCGCGAATACACAACGCACAGCCGGGATACTCATACCTAATTGTATAATACGTCTACCTCTACAAACCTATCCGAGTGGATCCTGGATGCGAGATCCAGAACCAGGATCCATATCGCGCGGGTAAACGGCGGGAGTAACGAGGACTCTCTTAAGGTAGGGGACGTTACTGGGCTGCGCTGCGAAAGACGAGCGCCAAAACTCTGTTTCCTTAAACGGAAGCGCCGTTTTGCGAGGTGGATATCTCCGCGAAAACACCACGCACAGCCGGGACACTTATACCCAATCGTAGACCACGTCCACCTCTACAAACCTATCCGAGTGGATCCTGGATCCGAGACCCACAGCCGAGGCACCACGCGGTCAAAGTAGGTCGCAGTTGCCGTTTTGCGCGCTCCATCTCTCCGCCAAAACACCACGCACAGCCGGGACACTTATACCCTATTGTAGACCCCGACCTCCTCTAACCACCCATACATGCAGAACAATAAACGGATACCCACAGCCGATGCAGCAAGTAGTTCAAAAGCGCCGGCCGATCTTCGTACTCTGACAAAATCACAGCGAAAGACGAGCGCCAATACTCTGTCTCCTTAAACCAAATCGCCGGTTTGCGCGGTGCATATCCCCGCGAATACACAACGCACAGACTCGGCCCCTACGCCGAATAGTAGACCACGTCCACTTCTAAAGACCTGTGGAGTTTGAGCCACAATCGGACACTCACAGCCGATGCACGACTCGGTCAAAATAG
The DNA here is from genome assembly GCF_050575085.1 of Anarhichas minor. Taxonomy (NCBI): domain Eukaryota; kingdom Metazoa; phylum Chordata; class Actinopteri; order Perciformes; family Anarhichadidae; genus Anarhichas; species Anarhichas minor. The sequence goes on from NW_027466716.1 coordinate 24,200, forward strand.
GTCGCAGTAGCCACATTGCGCGGTTCATATCTCCGCCAAAACACAACGCACAGCCGGGATACTTATGCCGAATTGTAGACCCCGACGTCCTCTAACCACCCATCTAGACACTCCTATAAACGGATACCCACAGCCGATGCAGCGCGTAGTTCAAAAGCGTCGGCCGATCTTCGTACTCTGACAAAATCACAGCCAAAGACGACCGACAATATCGCCGGTCTGCGAGGTCCATATCTCCGCGAATACACAACGCACAGCCGGGACACTTATACCCGATCGTAGACCACATCCCACCTCTACAAACCTATCCGAGTGGATCCTGGATCCGAGACCCACAGCCGGGGCACGATGTACGCAAAGCCGGTCACAGTAGCCGAGCGCCAATACTCTGTTTCCTTGAACAAAATCGCCGGTTTGCGAGGTGCATAGCTCCGCGAATACACAACGCACAGCCGGGACACTTATACCCAATTGTAGACCACATCAACCTCTACAAAACTATCCGAGTGGATCCTGGATGCGAGACCCACAGCCGAGGCACGATGTGGTCAGAATAGGTCGCAGGGGCCACATTGCGCGGTCCATAAACCCGGAAATGGAACGCACAGCGGGGATAATAATACCGAAATGTCGACCCAGACGTACTCTCACAACCCATAAGGCAGACCAATAAACTGACACCGACATAACCAATAAACTGACACCGACAAATGAATAAACGGACACCCACAGCCGATGCAGCACGTATTTCAAAAGCGTTGGCGATATTCGTCTCACAGCGAAAGACGAGCGCCAATACTCTGTCTCCTTGAACCAAATTCCCGGTTTGCGCGGTCCATATCTCCGCGAATACACAACGCAAAGACTCGTCCCCTACGCCGAATAGTAGACCACGTCCACTTCTAAAGACCTGTGGAGGAGGATCCAGGATCGGGCATTCACAGCCGATGCACGACGTGGTCAAAATAGGTCACTGTAGCCATATTGCGCGCTCAATATCTCCGCCAAAACACAACGCACAGGTCGGGGTACTTACGCCGAATTGTAGACCTTGACGTCCTCTAACCAGCCATCCATGCACTCCTATAAACGGATAACCACAGCCGATGCAGCAAGTAGTTCAAAAGCGTCGGCCGATCTTCGTACTCTGACAAAATCACAGCGAAAGACGAGCGACAATATCGCCGGTCTGCGAGGTCCATATCTCCGCGAATACACAACGCACAGCCGGGACACTTGTACCCGATCGTAGACCACATCCACCTCTACAAACCTATCCGAGTGGATCCTGGATCCGAGACCCACAGCCGAGGCACGATGTACGCAAAGCCGGTCACAGTAGCCGAGCGCCAATACTCTGTTTCCTTGAACAAAATCGCCGGTTTGCGAGGTGCATAGCTCCGCGAATACACAACGCACAGCCGGGACACTTGTACCCGATCGTAGACCACATCCACCTCTACAAAACTATCCGAGTGGATCCTGGATGCGAGACCCACAGCCGAGGCACGATGTGGTCAGAGTAGGTCGCGGGGGCCACATTGCGCGGTCCCATAAACCCGGAAATGGAACGCACAGCGGGGATAATAATACCGAAATGTCGACCCAGACGTACTCTCACAACCCATAAGGCAGACCAATAAACTGACACCGACATAACCAATAAACTGACACCGACAAATGAATAAACGGACACCCACAGCCGATGCAGCACGTATTTCAAAAGCGTTGGCGATATTCGTCTCACAGCGAAAGACGAGCGCCAATACTCTGTTTCCTTGAACCAAATTCCCGGTTTGCGCGGTCCATATCTCCGCGAATACACAACGCAAAGACTCGTCCCCTACGCCGAATAGTAGACCACGTCCACTTCTAAAGACCTGTGGAGGAGGATCCAGGATCGGGCATTCACAGCCGATGCACGACGTGGTCAAAATAGGTCACTGTAGCCATATTGCGCGCTCAATATCTCCGCCAAAACACAACGCACAGTCGGGGTACTTACGCCGAATTGTAGACCTTGACGTCCTCTAACCAGCCATCCATGCACTCCTATAAACGGATAACCACAGCCGATGCAGCAAGTAGTTCAAAAGCGTCGGCCGATCTTCGTACTCTGACAAAATCACAGCGAAAGACGAGCGACAATATCGCCGGTCTGCGAGGTCCATATCTCCGCGAATACACAACGCACAGCCGGGACACTTGTACCCGATCGTAGACCACATCCACCTCTACAAACCTATCCGAGTGGATCCTGGATCCGAGACCCACAGCCGAGGCACGATGTACGCAAAGCCGGTCACAGTAGCCGAGCGCCAATACTCTGTTTCCTTGAACAAAATCGCCGGTTTGCGAGGTGCATAGCTCCGCGAATACACAACGCACAGCCGGGACACTTGTACCCGATCGTAGACCACATCCACCTCTACAAAACTATCCGAGTGGATCCTGGATGCGAGACCCACAGCCGAGGCACGATGTGGTCAGAGTAGGTCGCGGGGGCCACATTGCGCGGTCCATAAACCCGGAAATGGAACGCACAGCGGGGATAATAATACCGAAATGTCGACCCAGACGTACTCTCACAACCCATAAGGCAGACCAATAAACTGACACCGACATAACCAATAAACTGACACCGACAAATGAATAAACGGACACCCACAGCCGATGCAGCACGTATTTCAAAAGCGTTGGCGATATTCGTCTCACAGCGAAAGACGAGCGCCAATACTCTGTTTCCTTGAACCAAATTCCCGGTTTGCGCGGTCCATATCTCCGCGAATACACAACGCAAAGACTCGTCCCCTACGCCGAATAGTAGACCACGTCCACTTCTAAAGACCTGTGGAGGAGGATCCAGGATCGGGCATTCACAGCCGATGCACGACGTGGTCAAAATAGGTCACTGTAGCCATATTGCGCGCTCAATATCTCCGCCAAAACACAACGCACAGTCGGGGTACTTACGCCGAATTGTAGACCTTGACGTCCTCTAACCAGCCATCCATGCACTCCTATAAACGGATAACCACAGCCGATGCAGCAAGTAGTTCAAAAGCGTCGGCCGATCTTCGTACTCTGACAAAATCACAGCGAAAGACGAGCGACAATATCGCCGGTCTGCGAGGTCCATATCTCCGCGAATACACAACGCACAGCCGGGGACACTTGTACCCGATCGTAGACCACATCCACCTCTACAAACCTATCCGAGTGGATCCTGGATCCGAGACCCCACAGCCGAGGCACGATGTACGCAAAGCCGGTCACAGTAGCCGAGCGCCAATACTCTGTTTCCTTGAACAAAATCGCCGGTTTGCGAGGTGCATAGCTCCGCGAATACACAACGCACAGCCGGGACACTTGTACCCGATCGTAGACCACATCCACCTCTACAAAACTATCCGAGTGGATCCTGGATGCGAGACCCACAGCCGAGGCACGATGTGGTCAGAGTAGGTCGCGGGGGCCACATTGCGCGGTCCATAAACCCGGAAATGGAACGCACAGCGGGGATAATAATACCGAAATGTCGACCCAGACGTACTCTCACAACCCATAAGGCAGACCAATAAACTGACACCGACATAACCAATAAACTGACACCGACAAATGAATAAACGGACACCCACAGCCGATGCAGCACGTATTTCAAAAGCGTTGGCGATATTCGTCTCACAGCGAAAGACGAGCGCCAATACTCTGTTTCCTTGAACCAAATTCCCGGTTTGCGCGGTCCATATCTCCGCGAATACACAACGCAAAGACTCGTCCCCTACGCCGAATAGTAGACCACGTCCACTTCTAAAGACCTGTGGAGGAGGATCCAGGATCGGGCATTCACAGCCGATGCACGACGTGGTCAAAATAGGTCACTGTAGCCATATTGCGCGCTCAATATCTCCGCCAAAACACAACGCACAGCCGGGGTACTTACGCCGAATTGTAGACCTTGAAGTCCTCTAACCAGCCATCCATGCACTCCTATAAACGGATAACCACAGCCGATGCAGCAAGTAGTTCAAAAGCGTCGGCCGATCTTCGTACTCTGACAAAATCACAGCGAAAGACGAGCGCCAATACTCTGTCTCCTTAAACCAAATCGCCGGTTTGCGCGGTGCATAGCTCCGCGAATACACATCGCACAGACTCGTCCCCTACGCCGAATAGTAGACCACGTCGACTTCTAAAGACCTATGGAGTTAGATCCACAATCGGACACTCACAGCCGATGCACGACGTGGTCAAAATAGGTCACTGTAGCCGTTTTGCGCGCTCCATATCTCCGCCAAAACACAACGCACAGCCGGGGTACTTATGCCGAATTGTAGACCCCCGACGTCCTCTAACCAGCCATCCATGCACTCCTATAAATGGATAACCACAGCCGATGCAGCGCGTAGTTCAAAACCGCCGGCCGATCTTCATACTCTGAGTAAAAATGCCCCCAGCACATCAAGTGCATGGCACCCCAGGAAAGGGCATGTTTCATGGGTAAAGTACATCCACAACACCTTCATGCACACACCCATATAACCCCGTGCACCCGGAGGTCCCGGGCCCCCACACTTAAGCACTCCCCCGGGGTTAAAACC